>NC_077232.1:43918366-44092330 GCF_027887165.1 Monodelphis domestica | reverse complement strand
AGAAGGTGACAAAGTCTTGCTCCTTTATTTCTCCTTTTAATGGCTTTAATAACATAGCCTCCACATCCACCTGGTGATCTCTCTCCAATAGGAATGATGTTTTCTATTGGGATTACCCCAAGATTAGTATTATCCAAGAAATCTCCATTTGTCAATTAGAAGATTACTTTTTGGACTTATCTGCCTAGGAAACAGCCCCTTGTCTAATTTGAAGCCAGGGTTCTGGGACAAATTGCTGATTACTTCTCCCTGCACCACAGAGGCAAGCCCAGATTGCTTCTACGTCCTTCTCTGTGACACTCTAGCCCTGGTACAGCTTCTGCTATTTATTGGAGTAAGAAAATCCTCTCTCAAGTCTATGATTTCTGATCAGTGTTTAGAAAGGACTAATTTGGAGACCACATGAAGCTTCCATGTGCTTCTTTTCTAAGGCATCTATTAATGACGTGGGATAGGAGGACTGCAGGGAAATCTTCCCCAAACACACAGAAAAACATATATCCTACTGTACTCCCTAAATAAGGCAGAAAAGAAGGTGAAAAGAAGAAAAGAGTTCTTAATGAAGGCTCCTTTTATAGTCCAATGCAAAGGGATAAGTGGACCTGATAAGAAACTATCCATTCCCCAAACCAAGGTACCCAATTTATCTTTGTGGCAGATACAGTCCCTAAAACGTGTGCCCTAGGAAGCACCAAAGTTCTGTGTGTGCGCGCATGTGTGTGGTATGTAGGACATGTGGAGATACTAATGGATATATGGATATCTTTGGAATTTTGCTCACATTCCTCCAACAGAGACTGTTATTCCTGCCTTGAAAGGAGCAGGAAAAGGGCTAGGAGATTGGCTTCTCTCTTCACCATAGTCTCTGATAGGAGTACTAGGCTAGAATTATTTCTATCAATCTTTCTGAAATATTGCTGATTTAGGGGCATAATTTTGGTCCAAAAACAAATATCTTCGCTGGCCCTTATCCCTTAAATGGAGGGAGGGTTACCTCAAGTTTATATCCTCAGGTTTAATTCATCACCAAATGATGATTACACAAAAGATGATCAAAAATAGTGAATAGTGAGGAAATCCATTTATATAAGCAAATAGCTAAAATTAGAAAAGTTATATGGATTTGAATATACTAGAAAATACACAGACTGAATGAGCTCTCCCAGAATTAATTATTAGCAAGATATTAACTTAGTTCAAACCAAGAAAGAGGTTCATTCTCATCCAAGAGGAAATTATCTCAGCTGTCTGGGGAGACATGATGGAAATAAATGGCATGTTGGGGAGATGATTTCCCCTATATGTACACAGTTTCTAAAGTCTCTCTTTTGGTCTCTGTCTCTGCCTCTATATGTCTCTGTTTCTGCCTCTGTGTCTCTCTGACACTGTCTCTCTGTCTCTCTTTATCTTTCTCTATCTCTATGCCTCTGCCTCTGCCTCTGCCTCTGCCTTCTTATATCTCTGCCTCAGAGAGTATCTGTCTGTCTGTCTGTCTATCTCTCCTTACCCACCAGTCCCACGTGATTGAGGTCAATCCTGAAGACTGTATGGTCTCACACCCTCATATAGCCATAGGGTCTCACATGAACATTCTCTCCACCAATCAGGAGTCACACCTAAGCAGTAGCATAAAAGATCCCTTAGACTTGGCTGGAAATCTGGGTTATGTAAACAACTCACCTTCAATTTCCTTTACTACTTACTTATAAAAATTGTCATGATGTCCCATACAATCAGTCAAGATTATAAACTAAACACTGCTGAGACACACAGAATAATAATATCATGAGCTAGTGGGAAAAGCATTCAATTTGGGAGTCAAGAGAGCTGGGAATCAAATCCTGTATCCTTACACTTACTGCTGGGTGACCATGGGCTAATTATTATATTTTCTAAGCCTTAGTTTTTACATCAAGACAAAATACAAACTACTGTTTGGTTTTGCAAGACTTTTACAACCTGGTTGAAGTTTACTTTTCTTTCCTTTCTGTTTTTCTATGAGAAAACAGTATTTCATAAATGGGCAAATATAATCTAAAGATGAACCACCCAACAAAATTTATACTTTACTCCAAAAATCATTTTCTAGAAGAAGAAAAGCAAGCCATTTGAGAAAGAATAAGGATCCATCTATGTTGTCTAGCTAGGTTTTTTAAATAAAATATTCATTGTCAATAAAATAAAAGCAGCAGCATAAGTAGGTAGAAAGAACATTAAATTTGGAATTAGGAGACTTGGGTTCAGATCTTGGACTTGAGACTTACTTAAAGACTTCCCTTGGTGGATTTATTGCAATATACATGAAGGCAATAGAAGGCAATTAGAACAATTTGTTCCAAGAGCCATGAAGGCAATAGAAACAGATGTTACAGAGCCCATAGAGCTTGATTAGACATCAAAGAAGTCAAGGTCATCCACTGTATCCCAAACCATTGGCCGTTGTCTTGGTTTTTTTCTTCTTACTGGACTTTGATAACTCTGGAGGCTCTGTGCAGCTCTGCCTCACTGGAATCCATTTTATGCATGAGTCCAAAGTCATCACCCCATGATGTCATTGGTCCTCTTAGAGTACAAAGGACAACAACAAACCAAAAGTGACCACAAGTAAGTCACAGATTCATAGAAAACTCTGAGTTCCCATTAGAGACAGCTTGGTCCAAACCATCTTTGAAGGAGAAAATCTGCCTACATTATAACCAACATGTGGTTATCCAGACATTAAAAGTTGGGGATAATGGGAACTGGAATGACCTCTAAGAAATGATGCAGAGTGAAAGGAGTAGAACCAGGAGAACCTCATACACAGAGATGGATACACTGTGGTACAATCGGATGTAATGGACTTCTCCATTAATGGCAATGCAGTGATCCAGAACAACTCAGAGGGATTTACAAGAAAGAACACTATCCACATCCAGTGGAAAAACTGTGGGAGTAGAAACACCAAAGAAAACGACTGCTTGATTGCATGGGTTGATGGGGATATGATTGGGGATATAGACTCTAAACGATCACCCTAGTGCAAATATCAATAATACAGAAATGGGTCTTAATCAATGATACATGTAAAACCTAGTAAAATTGTACATTGGCTACAGGGTGGGGGAGATGAGGGGAGGGAAAGAGCATGAATCATGGGACCATGGAAAAATATAATAAATTCATTAATTAAATAAAAATTTAATTAAAAAAAGAGTTGGGGATAGGAGTCAGACAAACAGAGGGATAGACTTTGCTAAATGACATAAAAGACTGCAAGATTTCTTCCAGGTATTACTCTAAGCCAGGGAGTAGAATATACAGCACAGTGGGAACTGGATTTGGAGTCAGGAAGACAAGAATTCAAATCCTGACTCTGCCACTTATCAGCCATTTGACTTTGAACAAGTCACTTGATTTTGGTGAGCCTCACTTTTCTCAACTATAAAATAAGGGAGTTGAATGAGATGGCTTTCAAAGTTCTTACTGGTTTTTTCTCATCCTTAGCAAGAAACAGTATGTGAAAAGGTGTCCCATTGTAAGAATTAAATTAATATTTCTACCCAAATATATATTTTATAAAGTTTATTAGAAAGGGTAGATAATCATAATTTTAAATCACATTATTCCTGAAATTAACCTGACCATGATTTGTCTAGCCTGCCAGTCCCTTCCTCTTTCCCCCTTACCTGCCTACTCTGTTCCCCCATTCATTCAAAACCAAAACTCCCCAAAAGGACCTTCCCCCTCACTTTTATTGACATATAGCACACTCAGGGATGCAAAATATGGTGTAACTTTGTTTTGTGAGGAATGTTGATGGACAGGTTAGGCTACTCAGGAGGGGGAGGGAATGAACTTCCTTTACACACCATGAAGCTAGTCCCATTATGAGCCACCGGAGTGGCTGAGCAACATTTGAAGCTGTTATTTTTTATTTACAGTATTTTTTGCCAATTACAAGTAAAACATTTTTAATATTCGGGGTTTTTTTTTGAAATTTTGAGTTCCAAATCCCTTCTTTCCCTTTTTCCTATCCCCTCTTCCCTAGATGGCAAGCAGTTTGATATAGGTTATCAAAAAAATGCAGTCATAAAAAAAAATTTCCTCATTAGTCATGTGAAGAAAACAGACTAAAAGAAATAGGAAAAGTTAAAAAAAAATTAAGTATACTTGATCTGCATTCAGATTCCAGCTGCTCTTTCTCTTGAGGTAGAGAACATTTTTTAAGCTCAGGAAAAACAACTTCTTGCCAATCAAAGCTGTCCAAAAGTGAAATAGGCAGCAACTCTTTTTGTGGTGGCAAAGAATTGGAAACTGAAATGTCCATCAATTGGGGAACAACTGAACATATTTTGGTATATGTTGGTGATGGAATATTATTGTGCTATAAGAAAGATAAGCATAATGGTTTCAGGAAAAAAAAGCTAGAAAGATCTACATGAACTGATGCAGAGTGAAATAAGCAGAACCTGGAGAACGTTTTACTCAGTAACAGCAATATTGTATGATGATCAGCAGTGAAGGACTTAACTCGTCTCAGCAATGCAATGAAATACAATGATCTGGGATAATTCTAAAGGACTTATGACAAATAATTCTATGTCCCCCCAGAGAAAAAACTTGGGGGTCAAGTATAGATCAAAGCATACTATCTTTCTCATTAGTTTATTTATGGTTTTATTTGGGGGTTTTGGTTTTATAGGAGTATTCTCTTACAACAATAGCCAATATAGAAGAATATTTTGCTTTATATTACATGTATAATCCAGATCAAATCATTTAACATCTCTGAGAAGGGGAGGAATGGGAAGGAGGGAGACAATTTGGATCTTATAATTTTGGGAAATGTATGCTGAAAATAGTTATTATATGTTATTGGAAAAATAAAATACCTTTGAATTTTTAAAAGTGGCATAGGCTCTTGAGATCTTACCTCTCCCCACCCAATCAGAGAGACCTCTGGGAGAGTCAACTGTAAAATTTTTCAGGATGAGCATTTACATTTTGGAAATGCTACAAATCAGAACTTGATTTATTATTTTGTTGATTTCTAGACTTGAGAAATTGGAGGGATAAAATGGTAATAATGTATATTAAACTGAAAGGTGTGTCATGTACGTTAAAAAAAATCAGGTTGTAAAACATTTACCAGCACCTTACTGTCTTCCTCCTTTCCCCCTTTCATGAAAGATCTTCAAACAAAGCCTAGGGGAGTATTTGTCAAGCATGTAGAGATTCCTGACCAGGTACTAGTTAGCTTAGAAGACTTTTTTTTTTAATTTAATTAATTTAGAATTTTGTCCATGGTTACATGATTCATGTTCTTTTCCTCCATCCATCCCCCTCCCAGAGTCAATGAGCAATTCCACTGGGTGGAATTAGAATTATCTTCGAAGACTTCTGAGATGTTCTCCCGCTATAAGATTCTGTAATGCCATGATGAAGGAATGCCAATGATGCACTTTTAAAAAGGAAGAAACTGCTTCATTTAGCCACCAGAGGGCGCAGTTGGGCCACATTAACTGCAGCTACTCTGGTTGAGAATGAAAGCTTCTGAAATGCATGCCGTTGGAAAATATCTACCTAAAAAGTAAACAACTATTACTGTTATCTTGCTTCAATCATTAATTAATTTCAACAAACATGCAGATTTTAAAGGAGTTTTTCCTTTTCTCCTCAATGCCATCTCAGCTCCATCTCCATTTGTAATTCCCTTAAAATATAGTGTAATGAAAGAAGCCAGGCTCTAGCATCAAAGGAAGTGAGTTCAAAACCCACCTCTGACTCTTACTACCTGCAAGTCACTTCCACTCCCTGGGCCTCAGTTTCCCTATCTGCAAATGAGGGAATTAGACTAGATGATTTCTCAAGTATCTTTCAGCTAGAAATCTACGATCCTCTGAATAGGCTCAGATTTGGGAATTTTCAAAAGGCTGAACTTCATCCTTGCACACACATCTGCTTGGGATGAGATCTGCATAAAATCCCCGACCCCTGGTGCTTTTCAAAGAGAGCATGATGATGTAGTGAAAAGAAGGATAGAAATACTGATATGCTATGCTCCTCTGAATTACCCTATACCCCTCAAGACCAAGGAATGCCTCCTCCCCACATAGGCTGCAATAAGACTAAGGTTAGCATTTCCAGATTGGGAACTAGGAGTCAGAAGGCACAATTGAAGAATCTAAGGACTATAAGGGTCCTCGGGTATCTAGTGCAACTGGTACTGGAATGGAAATTCCCCTTGTCATCCCCTCTCTCTCCCTACAAATACATATGCTGTTGTTCAATCATTTTCTTTCTTTTTTTATTGAAGGACTTAAATCATTTATCATATTTTAAGCTATGATCCATAAATGCAAATTCCCTTGGCAGACATTATCTTCATTTTTATTTTTATTTTTAGTATTACAAAGATATTTTATTTTACCAATTACATGTAATAAATTTCCACATAAGTTTTCCAAAGTTACAAGATCCAAATTATTTCCCTCCCTCCTTTTGCTCCCCCCCCCCAGAGCTGGCAAGCAATTCAATCTGGGTTATACATGTATTATCCTGCAAAACATATCTTCATATTATTCATTCTTGTAAGAGAATAATCATATAAAACCAAAACCCCAAAATAAAAACATATGCCTTTATCTGCATTTCAATTCCAAGCATTCTTCATCATAAGTCTCTCAGAACTGTCCTGGAGCAAAGTACTGCTAAAACTAACAAAGTCTATCACAGTTGGTCATTCCACTGTATTGCTCTTACTGTGTACAATGGTCTCCTGGTTCTGCTTATTTCACTCTGCATCCGTTCATGTGGATTTTTCCAGTTCTGATCATTTTCAATCATGTCTGAATCTTCATGATCCCCTTTATGATTTTCCTGGCAAAGATATAGGAGTGGTTTGCCATGTCCTTCTCCAGCACATTTTACAGATGAGGAAACTGAGGCCAGTGGGGTAAAGTGACTTGCCCAAAGTCATCCAGTTAATAAGTGTCTGAGGTCAGTTTTTAATAAAAAAAAAAAGATGAGCCTTCCTGACTCCAGGTCCAACATTCTATCCATTGTGACACCTAGTTGCCCCGGAAATAACAAATCATTCCAATATCTTTGCCAAGAAAACCCCAAATGGGGGTCACGAAGAGTCTGGCTCAATTGAAACAACTCAAAAAATACCTCAAAGTATTTCCTTACTTTCAGCCAAATCTCACCTCTTGGGCAATTTCCACCTATCATTCCCAGGTCTTCTTTCTTGGACCAAACAGAATAAATCTATAAATAGTATAGTTACTTCTCAATTATCCATAAGCCAGAGGGCAAGGGGAAATGAGGTACCATGACAGCCCTAAGTGATAGAAAGGATGTGAGCCAGTAATAGAATGCAAGCTTCCATGAGAACAGAATCTATTTCATTAGAGTTTTGTAGTACTGAACTCTTAAACAGGATCTCATCCTTGTTTTGTTATTTCTTTGGCACAGTCTTGTGATCTCATCTGGGTGACTAATTCTGGTGTAGAAAATCACTCTTCCTGATGCTAACCCACAACTTATCTGTACCTTTTCCCTCTGTAATTCTGTAACAGACTCTGGCTATAGTCTATAGTCTCTAAGACTTAGAGAGTTGTCTGAGGCATTAATGTATTTCATGACTTGCCCAGGGTTGTACATGTATGTGTCAGAGGCAGGACTTGAATCTCAAGCTTTGGTGAATCTAAAGATATTCCCCTTTCTGCACCATACTGCATCTCCCTTTGCATATGGTAGAATGGAATTGAGTCTAGTCCAACCCCTCTCATTTGATGGAAAAAGTCTTAGAGAGGGGAAAATATTTTTCCCAGGGTCACACAGCACATTAATAGCAGGGCTGGAATAAATCCACAGGGAATTCTAAAATCTTTTAACCATCTTTTTTCAAACTTAGCATCAGAGAATTGTAGATTTGGAATCGAAAGGGATCTTGGAGGCCAATTAGTCAAACATCCTTATTTTACAGTGTGCTAAAGTGATTTGCCTAGGTTTACACAGGTAAGAAGTAGCAGACCCAGGATTCAACCTCAGTGTCTTTCATTCTATCCCAAAGAGTTAATTGTTAAAGCAAAACCTACCACACAACAATGGGGCAGCTGGATGGTGCTGTGGATGGAGTGCCTGGCCAGAGGTCAAGGAAACCTGAATTCAAATCCAGTCTCAGATAGTTACTGACTATGTGACCCTGGGCAAGTCACTTAACCCTGTTTGTCTCAGTTTCCTCATCAACAAAATAAACTAGTGAAGGAAATGACAAACCACTCTAGTATCTCTGCCAAGAAAACCCCAAATGGGGTCACAGAGTCAGACATGACTGAAAAGTGGCTGAACAGACACATAGCTAGTGTCTAAGGCCAGATTTCATTTCAGAGGATGCAAAATCTATGCCAAGGATCAAAGCAATAGGACTGGAACCTGTAATTTCAGTGGCACAGGAAACTCATAAGTAAGGAAATTCCTGCTTCTCATATAGGTCAGCACTTTTGATGTTGGTTTTAGAGAGTTGCCTAGAACATTGAGAAGTTCAGACTCGTCCAGTCACCCAGAGTGTCAGAGGGAAGATTTGAACAAAGGTCTTCATGACTCCAAGAGTAACTCTCTAGCCCTCTATCCCACTGTCTCTCAATCCAAGGGAATGAATATCAGAAAATCCTAAGCAATTTTGGGGGAGGAGAATACTAACTTCATGTTTGGAGTGCTTTGGGGCCCTCCCCAGGCCAGTATCCCTCAGGGAACGGCTTTGGACATCAACGGGATGTTACTCTGTTAATTATTCCCCAAGTCTGCTGTCCAACATAAACAGCCGATCTTTCATGACCAGCTCCCACCCAGCACCTTGGAGAACTCACAAATACAGCCAAGCGCTCCCAAGTGTTAAAGGGTGAGAGGGTGTATGCAGTCAGAAGTCCCTTCACTCCTCCAGGGAGAGCCCCGAGACACTCAAAAACGTGGGTCCAGAAAACTGTGTTCACTGCTGCTCCAAGCATCTCTCAACAGCATCCTTTATGAGGAAGGCGAGCGGAGTGGGGGGGGGGGGGCCTCCGGTACCAGCTACCCCACAGAGTGGGTTGGGAGAGAAGAGCAGAGCAGAGTCAGCCCTCCATGGCAGAAATCCTTAGCAATGGTCAGAGCCTCCTTCGCAGTGATGCCAGCCCTGACCCATACTCCTTTGCTTTAAATAAGGATGCATTGATCCACTTAGAAAAATGAATAATACGGAAATTTCTTTTGCATGATGATACATGTATAACCCATATTGAATTGTTTGTTGGCTCCAGGAGGGGAGAGGGAAGAAGGGAGGGAGACAACATGAACCACATAACGTTGGGAAACTTATGTGGGAAATTGTGATTAAAATCATTTTTAAATAAAAATAAGGAGGCAAAAGGTTAATATATAGGATATACAGGGTTGTTGTTCAGCTGCTTAGACATATCTGGCTCTTCATGATCACATGGACCACAGCTATGTGCAGCTAGGTGAACCTGGTCTGAAGAGAATGAATCAATATATTAATTACTATAATGTATCTTAATTATAATTAATATAATATACTATAATTCTTATAAGAGAAAGCAATTCAACAACCAGATGAGTCAGGGGCAGCTAGGTTGCTCAGTGGATAGAGAACCAGATTTGGAGACAAGAGGTCCTGGGTTTAATCTGTCCTCAGATACTTCCCAGCTGTGTGATCCTGGGCAAGTCACCTAACTCCGTTGCCTAGCCCTTACCTTCCTTCTGCCTTGAAACTAATACTTAGTATTGATTTTAAGACAAAAAAACCCCAATCAATTGAGTCTGATACTACATACAGGAGAATATATTGGACATAGAGGATTAGGAAAGGGAAGAGACCCTGGCTCTGAAGCTGAAAACTTGGGTTCAAATCTCACCTGGGAGGCTTGCTACCTGCATGACCTTAAGATGTCTTAACTCCCTCTTAAGGAAGAAAACCTTAGTTTCCTTGGCTGTAAAGTGAAGGTGTAGGACTGAATGACCTCTGGGGTCCCTTTTCAGCTCTAATTCAGCCACAAAGGTAAGATATTCCCTTTATTTGTCTTTCCTTTAGAAAGTACAGGGGAAATGGGGTTTTGTCTAGACTTGTGTCTAACTGCAAAAAGGGTACTTCTCTGTCCTCACCCAGGGTCCTCCTTTGTGCCCTAAGGAAAAAAAAGAAGGAAAGGGGGAGAAAAAGCAAATTACTTTGAGAGAAGATTTCTGATGGCAGGGAAAAAACTGGGGGATGATAAGTGAATGAATTGAGTCTAAAATATATTAAGAAATGGAGCTTTTGGGGACAGCTGGGTAGCTCAGTAGATTGAGAGCCAGGCCTAGAGATGGGAGGTCCTGGGTTCAAATCTGACCTCAGACTTTTCCCAGCTGTGTGACCCTGGGCAAGTCATTTAACCCCCATTGCCTAGCCCTGACCACTCTTCTGCCTTGCCAACAATATATAGTATTGACTCCAAGACAGGAGGTAAGGGTTAAAAAAAATGGAGCTCTTCTTCTCTCCCAGCAAATCCCATGGCTGAGTGGCTGGGATTATCCTCTGAATCTTCTCCTTGCCTGTTTGCAATTTCGAGCCTGGCTCTCACCTGCTGTCCCGGTCCTCTTGACTCAAGCAGTCAGCCCTTGGAAGATGGCAGCCGGACAGGGAATCAGAGCCCCAAAGTGATAGACTGGCTACTCTAAAAAGCTGCCTCCTTTCTTTAAAAACATTTTATTGTAGAAATATGTATTGCATGAAAGTATGGGTATAACCCAAGGGAGACTATTTACTATCTTGGGGAGAGAAGGGAGGCAGGGAGGGAGAAAATCTGAAGTCTAAAATGTCAGAAAACAATTGTCAAAATTTGCTTCTACATGCAACTGAAGAAATGAGTTAATTATCTAATTAATTAATTGAAAATATTTTTGCATCATCTTTATTGTCCAGACGAGCCTGACCTAGAGAATTATCCCTTACAACAATGGCTGAAAAAAGAGAAAGCATTTCAACAATCAAATGGATCAGGAGCAGCTAGGTGGTTCAATGGATAGAGAGCCAGAACTGGAGATAGGAGATTCTGGGTTCAAATCTGATCTCAGATACTTCCTAGCTATATGACCCTGGGCAAGTCATTTAACCCCCATTGCCTAGCCCTTACCTTCCTTCTGCTTTGGAACCAATACTGAGTATCAATGTTGAGAGAGAATATAAGGGTATTAAAAAATTAACTGAATCTGATATCATATGCAGGACTCCACAGCTATCCTCCACCACCTCTGCAAAGAAAAAAGGGGCCCATTTTTTGGTCTCTTCTTCAGGAACAAACTTGGGCATCATCCTATGACCTTCAATTGCCAAAGCTGGCGCATCTTTTCCATGTGTTGGAAATTTTAAAGGTTTGGCATTTCCAAGGTAAGAGGCAGGAAGATGGCAGAAATCTAATAAACGAAGCAGATTTAAGACTAAGGGGATATAAAAGAAAAAAATCCATTCGGCTTAGAGCCAAAGAGCCTGGAATCATGGTCCAACCCTATTATTTACTTCCCATGTGACCTTGAGCAGGACTCTTAGTCTCTCTCTGGCCTCAGTTTCTCCATCTGTAAAACGAGATTGTTGGAGTAGATGATGTCTCAGTGTCCACACATATATAAATATATGGACTTATCTATATATGAAGTTATCCTTATTCCCTTGAAATTATCTCAGTCATTAGTTAAGTTTTGAGCCTGGTGCCTTGATTACTGCAATTGATCATTTCTCCCAATTTTATTATCAATAACATTAAAATCATCTCAGTTTGCATAATTATTGCTACATGTGTGATTTCTACTATAAACTTTCATTAGGTGAAGATTAGGAGACTAGAAAGGTTTTTGGTCCTAATATTTATATAGGCTTGCTAAGCACTTGACAAATACCCTATTTTATCTGCCCAAAGGATGCAAATGATAGATATTATTGTCCTTTTTTAACTCAGATGAGAAAACTGAAGCCGAGAAAGCTCAAATGATTTACCTAGGGTCATACAGCTAGTAAATGTTTGAGGCAAGACTTGAACTCAGGTCTTCCAGATTCCAGGTCCTCTATCCACCATCCTACATAGTTGCCACCATAAGGATCTTCCAGTCTTTAAAATGCCATGTTTCCATGATCTCTGTCATAATTTGTACAAAATAATTTCTCTCATTCCTCCTCCTCGAATTAAATCTTCTATCTCTGAAGTGCCAGTATTCAAAATAAACCTATTATTCATTATATTTTTTCCTGTTTTGTGTAATTACTAGCATTGTATCTGTACTGTTTTCTTCTTTTTTCTCTGCAAATATCAAGTATCTCATTCTCATTATGAATAATCTTGACTTTTGTGTGCTGGCCAAGAAACATAATTTTTTAACCCTTACTTTTCATCTTAGTAACAACTCTAAGACAAAAGAGCAAGAGTTAGGGCAAATGGAGTCAAGTGACATGCCCAGGGTTACACAGGGAGGACGTGTTTGAATCTAGATTTGAACCCAAGTCCTCGTGACTCCAAGCCTGGTGCTCTGTCTAGGAACATAACTCTTTGTAACATTGTTTCTCTTAAGAGCTATCAACTTACTAAGAAACTTTTGGAATTTTGTTGTTTTTAAATTATTCATGTGTCCAATTCTTCATGATTTCATGGACCATAGCATTCCAGGTCTTTCTAACCTTCACTATTTCCCAAGTCTGTCCAAACTCAAGTTCATGGCTTCCATGACATTAATCTCCATCACATCCTCTGCTAACCCCTTTTCCTTTTGCCTTCAATCTTTTTTCAGTATCAGGGTCTTATCTAATGAGTCCTGTCTTCTCACTGTGTGGCCACAGTATGTAAGCTTCAGCTTCACTATTTGTCCTTCCAATAAATAGTCTGAATTAATTTAAGTGTTGGCTGAATTGAGTGATGTCATCTGCTGGGCTGCTTTCTCTCTTGTGTTACACTCATATTTCTTAAAGTTTGCCATGCTATTTCCTCTGCTGCCCTGCCATCTTTGAGTTCTCTGCTGAACCATCTGCTTAGTGCCTTGACTCCCAAAGGAATGTCAGAGCTCTTTTTGTGAGTCTGTCACATAGTCTTGGGCTATGTCAACTCCTTTGTGATTCAGACCTACAACTAGAACCAATTGGCCAGTAAAACTTTAGAATGAATTCCTTCCGTTTATTGCTTTGATTCTGCCTCATTGACTCCCCCCCCCCCAAGCCTGCTTGTTATAGGTGTGATAAAATTCCTTAAAACTTCCATCATACCCTTGGCCACTAGCACCAGGCCCTTATAAATTAACTGGGAACATTGCTTAGCAAGACTAAAAGGGCAGGGTAGAACTGGACAACCGTTCTCCTAGTTCTAATGATACATTAATGCATTCACATTGAACTAAAGAACTTCAGGAGCTGAAAGGAACTTGAGAGATGACTTGGCCAAATATTCTCGTTTTATAAATGAGAACATTAAGATCTAGAGAGGGATCTGAATTGCCCAAGGACACTGGTAAATAAATGGCAGAGCCAAAATTAGATCATAGATCTTTTGACCAGTTGAACACACTTTCCCTTACAAACTTCTATTGGTTATTAAGCATGACATCATAGGAAACGTTAGCACCCATTGGAATTGCCCAGATGAATGGCCAATTGCTTCTTGTTTGGTATAGAGTGTTTCTTTTCTAATACTAGATTAATTTGGCACATTTCTCCTATGTTGGCCTTGTTCTTGTAACAAAATTGGCTTCCAACAACTGTGAAGTTTGCTTATGTCATTTTTCAAGGGAAGAAAACAGGAAAGAAATGGACAAAGTTGGAATCTTTTTTTAGCTAAAAACACAATGGATATACTTCTGGGGGGGGAGAGAGAGAGAGAGAGGGAGAGACAGAGAAAAGGGAGAGGGAGGGAGAGAGAGAAAAGAGAGAGAGAGAGAGGGAAAGGGAGAGGGAAATGGAGAGGGAGAGGGAGAGAGAGACAGAGACAGAGACAGAGACAGAGACAGAGACAGAGACAGAGACAGAGACAGAGACAGAGACAGAGACAGAGACAGAGAGAAAGAGAGAAAAGAGAGAGGGATGGAGAGAGAGAGAAAAGAGAGAGGGAGGGAGGGAGAGAAAAGAGAGAGGGAGGGAGGGAGAGAAAAGAGAGAGGGAGGGAGGGAGAGAAAAGAGAGAGGGAGGGAGGGAGAGAAAAGAGAGAGGGAGGGAGGGAGAGAAAAGAGAGAGGGAGGGAGGGAGGGAGAGAGAGAGAGAGGGAGGGAGGGAAAGAGAGACAGAGGGAGGGAGGGAGAGAGAGAGGGAAAGGGAGAGAGAGGGAGGGAGAGGGAGAGAGAAAGAAAAGGGAGTGAGAGAGAGAGAGAGAGGAAACAGACTGAATCAGAGAAAGAGAGAGGTATGGAGTAGATTGTTCTCAGGCTCTCTTGCTCAACCATTTTTTTATTCTCTTGAGGCACCTTCTTGGCTGAAGTGCTTCTGCCCCAAAGAAGCCAAAAATATTTCTCGGATGCTAATCCCAATTACTGAGGGAGAATATCTGAAATATCCATTGAACTTCAATTACAGGCTCCAAACATTAGGCAAGTAATTGGAAATATTTTTTTAACCATCTAGAAACTTCAAATTGGGAAGTTGTATCTTTGAATTAGCTGAGAAATCTCCATTTAGGCTTGACCTTTATCACTAAAAAAAGTCCATATTTGTTTTCCTCACAGCATAAATTAATGTTCATATTCATATTGTTGTAATTAGAATTTTGTATCCCTGGACTTCATTTCCCAGAATTCCTCTTTTGTCTTCACATTGCTCCTTACATTTTTGTAGATAAAGTTTCTTAAGTCCACCCTCTTTCTCTTCTCCCACTTTCAAGGTCTGGTAAACTTATCTTATTGGATATTATTTTTATTGGATTATTTTGGAATATTGGATTATTGGAGTTATTAGATATTAATTTTAATCTTACAATATGACCCTAGGTTAAAGGTGGAAAGGATCTTCGAGGTCTTCTAGGCCAGTCTTCCTTCTTTTCCAGATAAGAAAAGTTGAGATCCAGAGAGCTATCCAATATCCAAGAGTTATCCAATAACTCTTGACTTCAAGTCTAAAGTTCTTGGCCCAGTATCATGATGCTGCTGACAATAAAAATATGATTATTGATTGAACTTTGAATTTTGTATTCCCCCTCTTCAGGCTTTTAGAGATCTCAGTTCTCAACAAGTTCTGCCAGGGGGCAGCTGGGTGGCTCAGTGGATTGAGAGCCAGGCCTAGAGACAGGAGGTCCTGGGTTCAAATATGGCCTCAGACACTTCCCAGCTGTGTGACCCTGGGCAAGTCACTTGACCTTCATTGCCTAGCCCTTACCACTCTTCTGCCTTGGAGCCAATACACAGTATTGACTCCAAGACAGAAGGGAAGGGCTTAAAAAAAAACCAAGTTCTGCCAGATGCTCCTAAGCTGGGAAGACTTCAAGGAAAGATCAAAAGATGAACGCCATGTTAGTCTCTGGAGAATTAGCATCGCTGGTTGTTAATTTTCTCCCTCTTCAAATTACTTATTTGTAGCCCCAGCAGCATGTAAGTTCCTTGAGGACAGTTTTTGTTTTCTGTCCTTGGGGCCGCAGTATGAAATCCCAGAAGAGAAGTGTGTCATAGTGGAGAAAAGTTCTACTTGGAATCAAGAAGAATCGGGTTCAACCTTTGCACCTAAAACATACTGCCTGAATGGCATTGGGCAACCCATTGAACTTCTTGGTAGCCCCAAACAATCCTCTCAGTGTCAGACGGTGCCTCGGGTATGGAGGGAGTTCCCAGATGAAGAGGTCCCTATACCTGGGTCCTCATTTGACCACTGAGGAAACTGAGCCCCAAAGAGGTTAGTTGACTGTCCCACCTCACATAGTAGGCGAGTTCGTAACTCGCTTACAGAGAAGCTTTGTAAATTATAAACTCTATAAATTAGAAAAGAATATAGGCTTATAAATTTAGAATTAAAAAGGATCTCAGAGATCAGTTAGTCCAAACACCTCATTTCACAGATAAGGAAACTGAGGCTTACTGCCTGCTAAGAAATCCCATTAAGCCAAAGGCAGTTAGTACATCAGGTTAGTGTACCCAGAATAATTAAGAGTTAGCACTTACACAGTGCCGTAAGATTTGCAAAATCCCAAGAAAGTCGTTGATAAGAAGAAAATCCGCATCCGTACCAAAATGTTTCTAGCAGCACTTTTTGTGATAGAAAAGAATTGGAAACAAAGTAGATGCCCATCAAATGTTAAATGGCTACATAAACTGTAATGGAGTATTCCTGTGCTGTAAGAAATGAAGGGTAGCCTAGAAAGATCTATGTGAACCAATACAAACTTCTGGGATTGTCTACATCCAGAATGCCGCCTGGCCAGTAACTCTCTAAGAATGCCACAGTTAACTACAAGAGATTTTGAGTTCTCCCAATCCTTGTCATTGAATAGAAACAATATGATCTTTTTTTCTAAACTTTATAATGTCATTTTGCCCCACAATAACTGTAACAGTATAAATGGAGACAAGAAAGACCTTATACATCAAAACATAAAAAGTGGATGTAACAAACCTATAAAGATCAAGCAGGATTTGAATAAAGAAGAAATGATATCTAACCCTAACCTCCCCTCAAGGAGGTGGCAGTTCCTACAACTGGAATATTTCACATGTTTTCAGACTTTTTTATTATATTAAGCAGTTGTGCTGATTTTCTTTCTACTCTCTAAAATATTATATTCTATATTGTAGGCTCTCTGGGAAAAGGTGGCAGGGAGAAAGATACTTGGGATAACTCCAATAATATAAGAAACAGAAGAAATCAATAAAAACATTTTTAAAAGGATTTGCAAAGGACTTCACATTTGTTAACTCATTTGATCCTTGAAACAATCCTGCGACATTGGTGCTATTATTAATTCTAACCTTACAGATGAAGAAACTGAGGCAGAGAAGTTAATGAAAAGCATTTGCAAAGGACTTCACATTTGTTAACTCATTTGATCCTTGAAACAATCCTGCGACATTGGTGCTATTAATTCTAATCTTACAGATGAATAAACTGAGGCAGAGAGAAGTTAATGAAAAGCATTTGCAAAGGACTTCACATTTGTTAACTCATTTGATCCTTGAAACAATCCTGCGACATTGGTGCTATTAATTCTAATCTTACAGATGAATAAACTGAGGCAGAGAGAAGTTAATGAAAAGGATTTGCAAAGGACTTCACACTTGCTAACTTATTTGATCCTTGAAATAATCCTGTGACATTGGTTCTATTATTAATTCTCATCTTACAGATTAAGAAACTGAGGCAGAGAGAAGTTAAATTCTCATTCAGAGTCACAAAGCTAGTAAGTATCTGAGGCTGGATTTGAACTTGGATCTTCCTGACTCCAGGTCGAGCGTTCTATCTACTGCACCACCTAGTATGTTATCACACACTAATGCACATGCACACACACACACACACACACACACACACACACACATACACAGGGGATCGTTCCTTTTGTCTTTAAATTTCTTGGAGTATATAAAGTTTATCAGTGGACCTCTGGATCAAAAGATGTCAAAATGTTAGTTGTTGTGTCCCTTATCACCCTGGCATTTGAAAGCACATTTTTAAATTGCTTGGTGGAATGGTTAGTTTAATCCTCAGCTCCACCAACAATGAACCAGTGTGACGTCGTGCTTCCATATTGACTTTTTCCATTTTGGGCTCTAGACACTAATGAAAGAAATGAAATTAAAATTAATTAACTAATAGTCAAATTAAAGTTAATTCTGTAGGCTATTTTTAAACTTTTTCTACTTGATCAGGCTCCTCCTTTCTGATTTCCCAAGAAGGATTTTTGCAACGGATATTTTACCAATTCCACTCTGGCTGATAAAAAGAACAGCTCATTCTCACCATCAGCAGCATGAAAATACCAGATGCAGATGCCTCTGCTTCCACTGACATGTGAACCTTGAGTTAAATGTGTGTGTATGTGTATGCCAACAAGTTAATGCTGTGACAGGCTAAAGTAAAAACTAGTCTTTAATTCCATTTTTTTTCCTTGCCCTCATCCCATCCTCCTGTACTGGATAGGACACTGATCTTGGAGTCAGATTCCACCATTAACACTTCATAGCTGTATGATCCCAGGCAAATCATTCAATCTCTACATGCCTCCCTTCATTCAATTGTGAGCTCCCCAAAGGCTTATCTTTTGTCTTTGTGTCCCCAGGGTTTGGCACATAGTGGTGGAGGGATGGGAAGTGAGGACAATAAGCATTTATATAGTACCTACTGCATTTCAGGAACTGTGATAAGCACTTTCATCATTTTTTTCCTCCTTAGACAGTAGGCACTTAATAAATGTACCTACTTAATAAGTTAGAAGCAATTAGGTTGTACGATGGATAGAGTACCCCCCTTGGAGTCAGAAAGACCCAAGTTCAAATCCAACCTCAAACATTTACTAGCTGGGTGACTCTGAACAAATCACCCAACCCCTATTTGCCTTAGTTTTTCACCTGTAAAATAGGGACATGATGGAGAAGGAAATGGCCAGCCACTGCAGTATCTTTGCTAAGAAAATTCCATGGACAGCATCCTCAGGCTCGTGAAGAGTTGGACATGGCTGAACAACCAAATCTTAGTCAATTCTTATTGACTGAAAGTGAGGGGGTTGGTCTCAACGCCTTCTAAAGTCCCTTCTTGTTCTGTATGTCTGATCCTTTGAATAATAATGAAATAGTATCAGTTGTAGGGGACACAGTAGTAAATAGCCAATTAGCCACTGAAATAGGGTTAATACCTCTCTGAGAGTTCCTTCCATACCAAAGATCAGAAGAGAATTATGGATGGAGCCAGCCTTTGGTTTTGTGAAGAAAGAGGTGCTCTCACTGACTAGAGCTGACCACAAGCCCCAGCTGCATTAGAACTTGACAGAACCATTAAAGAATTTTTATTTTTACATTTTAAAAAAAGGCTTCTGGAGTTGAGTCAGGAGGCCAAATTCTTAAGGTAACTGAGTATGGCAAAGAAATAAGCCTGAAGGACTCTTTCTAGCTGCCAAAAAGGAAAATGGCCAAAGCTTCAAAGGAGGGGGGAGGAGAAGCAAAAACATTACGATAAGAAAAGAAGGGATGTTCATTTTCAAGCAGAAGATAAGATATGGATTAAAGTTCATCCTTGGAATAATGTAGCAAGAAACTTTACGGCTCAGCTAACTCCCAACCGGAGGAAAAAGAAAAAAAGAAGAAAAAAGCATCTCTTGTTCTTGGAGCTCTTTGAATTATTGAGAAAACTAATTGGATCTTCATGTTTACTGAGGAGGAAACCAAGTGTTACTTGGGATGTAAATCCTGGAGGTACTTTAAAGGGACAACGTTGACCTTTACAAGGCTCTGAACTTATAGATCTTGTGCAGGGGGGTGGGGGGAATTGATTTGTTGACCTTTGGCTAGTCCTCAGTCATTTTCCCCCTCTACCACAGGGACCCCAAATCCCTTCCCTCTCTTCCTGATGTTTTTCCTTTGATGCACTCTGGCCTCTCCATGGACCCGGAGGAAGGAAATCGACAAAGCACCCCCCCTTCTCCCCCCCCCACCCTGTCTCTAGTCCATGGCCCTAAGAAAAGGCCTCTCCGGAATTCCAACATGGCTCCATACTAGGTTCTATCATGAGTCCAGTCCTCATTTTCACTGAGTCTAGTAAAAACCACGTAGCCTTGCTCCTCAAAGCTTCTGTGAAAGATAGCCAATACTAGGTACCCCTAAGTCTCAGTGAAGTTTAAGGTACTAAGCAGCTAACAGTTCCATCTGCACTGAGATTTTTGGGACACCCTGTCAAACCAACTAGAGAAATCTACAAATACAAAAATCACTTTCTCCCCATTACCTGGTTTCACCGATTATATGCTGAGGATAACTCCTTCCCTGTCTCATCATTATAATTAAAGATCTCAGATCCTGATTCTGTCCCTTCATACCTGTATGATTTCTCTATGCCTCAGTTTCCTCATCTGTAAAATGAAGTGGTCAGACATCAGTAGGTGACCACTGAGATTTCTTCCAGCTCTAAACCTTGGAACCTTCAGAAGTAACAAGGAGATAGCATGGCATAGCCAGCCTTTGAATCGGGAATATCTGGATTCAAATCCTGCCAGAGACATAGAAGTGACTGTAGGCATGTCACTTGAGCTCTTAATACCTAGTCAGCTCTCTAAGACTAGAAGTCACAAATGAATTGCTAATATGAACTGGGAGAAGGAGTTTCCACACTGGGAGTAGATTCCCTTATACTAATTAAATCACAAGTTGGGATGGGGAGCAACGAACCCCAATAAGAATTCCAATCATATTAACTACTTTATCTCCAAAAGAGACTTTGAAAGTTGAAACTCTAAAAAGTAAAAACCATGAATTTGACTCTCTTCTCTCCTTACACCTCTCAATATTGGTATAAGCCATGAAGCCAAGCAAAGAAAGCCCAGGGCTCCCCGTCCCCTTTTAAAATGTAATAACTGCTGTTTAAAGAACAGTTCTAAGTTTGCAAAGCACATTATATGGACGTGATCTCATTTGAGCTTCTCAACAATGTGAGACAGTAAAGGTATGATTATCCCATTTTACAGATGAGAAAACTGAGGCTCAAAGAGGACTTATTGTTGTAACTGTCAGGGGTAGAATATGAACCTAAGAATATGAACCTTTGGACTCCAGGTCCAGCCAACAATACACTATACACACTACACCTTAGTTTGATTCCTCTCTCAACTGCCCTTTTCACTCCACCTATACATTTACTATACCCTTAGCACACAGAAAATCCCAGACTCTGTTATTGGACCCAATCTTCAGGGATGACCCATTCAGGGATAAGGAGAGGGAGCGACCCTAAAGACAGGGCTCTAAGAAGCTCAGCTCCAGTTAGAGAAAGAAAGGACCTTCAAAGAGGTAGGCTTCTGAGGGAGAGTCCGAGGGTTTGGGTTCAAGTTTCCTTTGGAGTATTTTCTTTCTAACTCCCTTAATATTGAGAAGGTACAAACCACTCTTGGACTTCCTCCTTGGCTTCGTGCATCGCTCTTTGCTGCTTTTCCTTTATTTCCCCCTCTTCTCTGTGTGGGTAGGAAGAAAGGTTCAGGTTGAGGAAGAACTCAAACTAGGCTGGCGTAAGCATGGCTTTGCTCCAGGTGCTGACCCCGTAGGGAGCGTTCTTCCTCTCAGAAGGCAGAGGGAGCCTTCCAAACTTCCTCCTCAAGAGAGCTGACTGCCTCCCCTTCCTGGTAGTGGGACAGTTCTCTCAGACTATCTTCTTTGCTGGCTGCCCCCTCTCCCAGCACATGAATATGTCACAAGTACAATTTTGCCTAGACTTGGCTCTGGATTACAGAAAATATTCCCAATTCCTTTTCTCCTTCTTGCCTCTCTGATCTTGGTTAGGATTAACATTAAAATGCCATACTCGGACATTATAAAAATTATGGGGAATTTATCATCTTTTTTTAAGAGAAATATCCACCCACCCACCCACATATCCTTGCTGGGTGACTGGGGAAATCACCTCATCTCTCTGTCTTGCTTTCCTGTGAAATGGGAATGATGTGATTTACATCAGCCACCGAAGCAGTCTTTATGAAGCAAGAACTTTCAGGAAATCCCATGTAAAAATAATCACTTCTTATTGCCTAGGATCACATGCTTGAGAACAATCCCAACAGCATGACACAATGGACCAGGTGTTGGACTGGAAGTCAGAAGATGCAAGTTGATACCCATCTTAGCCATTTTCTTATTAGTATGACCTTAATCAAATCACTTCCTGTCCCTGGGCCTCAGTTTCCTTATGTGTAAAATGAAGGAGGGAAAAGGTGCTAGGCTAGGTGACCTCTAGAGTCCTTTCTACCCCACACTCTTTTCTTGAATGGTAACTTTTGGGGGTGGGAGCAGACCTGTGATTTCTTTGGTGTAGGGAATTTCCAATGAAGGTGGGCAATTGCTCCATCACTTCTCATCTCAGAGGGTTGCCAAAGCCTCTGAGAGGCCTGCAAATAAATGACTTGCTCAAGTCACACAGTCAATCAGCAAGTACTTACTAAAGCATTAAATCAATGATTCAGGTGTGGGATTTGAATCCAGGTCTTCCTGACTCAAGGACTACCCTCTAGGCTTTATGAAAGACTGCCTCTTGTTTAAAGATGATAAATTTACTTATGAAGGAACTATGACAGAAGTTACTTTTCTCTTTTGAAATCACATATTATTTTTGTACAAAGTTAGTCAACTTCGCCCACCTGTCACACTTCCTCCAGTTGTCAACACCAACGTATCGAAGCCTAAAACCACCCAGTATGATGTCAGCTTCAAACATGGTGGACATCTAACAATGGAAGAGACCATTTGTGCAGGTACATTTCTTTGCCCAGATTGTGACATGCAATTGGACATGTATCCCATTGAACTAGGGCATCAGTGCATACATTATGGTCAGTACACTAGGTCCAAAAAAAAATTTTAAGCCCTGACCTTTTGCCTTAGAATCAATACTGTGTATTGGTTCCAAGGCAGAAAAGTGGTAATGGTTAGGCAATGGGGGTTAAGTGACTTATCCATGGTCACCTAGCTAGGAAGTGTCTGAGATCAGATTTGAACCCAGGATCTCCTGTCTCTAGGCCTGGCTCTCAATCCACTGAGCTATCCAACTGCCCATTACTAGAACCAGAATTGAATAGGAGATGAGGCTAGGCTATATTTCAAGAATGGTCCAGCACTTTCAATGATGCTCAATGCAAAGGAAAGTCCATTATTTTCATATCCACACTCTCCCAATAGCTGCAAACCATGAAATACCCAGATCTAAAAAGAATCAAATTTGCAGGTGATCTGAAGGGTGTTAAGCAAGCAGCAGTCTTCTACTAGTGATGATTTATGCATGAAGAAATGGAAGAAGAGCAGCTGATAGAATGCCAGCGCCGGAGATAAGAGGTCCTGGGTTCAAATCTGACCTCACACACTTCCTAGCTGTGTGACCCTGAGCAAGTCACTTAACCTGGCCCTTTACCACTCTTCTGTCTCTGAACCAATACTTAGAATCAAATTTTAAGACATGTGGAAAGGAAAACTGAAGGTAAGGGCTAAACAAAAGGTAATATGAGAGACATTGAGAACTCATATGATGGAAAAAGGAAATGGGCAATCATGTAATAAGAGTGGAGGGCAAGGCAACAGGTGGACAGCCCATGGCTTATGAAGAACTCACAGCAAAGTACAAACAACAATTGTGCAGGATGAGAGGCTGTGGGAGCTTGAGAGCCACAACAAAAGGAGGCAAATGGGATCGTAGATACAGAGCAGGAAGGAAACTTGAAGCCAGCTCTGTGCTCATGAGAGGGTTCAGATCCCTAAAGGGTTCGGTGTTTTTTACGTGGAAGAAAGACTCCAGCCTCCAAATCTCCAAATGCAATGCAATCAAACAAGTATTTGTTAAGTGTCCAGTATATACAAGACACGGCATTATGGATGCAAAGGCAAAAAGACAAAATAAAACTAGTACTCCGTCCTCAAGGGTCTTTTGAGGGCTTGGGGGAAAGACAACATTTAAACAGATACCGAAATGCAATCTAGCTTGAGGATGGAGAGAGTTCAAAACTAGCAGGATTGGGGAAGGCTTCCTATATTGGTCAGTTGTGTCCAACTCTTTAGGACCCCATCTGTAATTTTCTTGGCATAGATGCTGGCGTGTTTTGATATTTCCTTCTACAGCTCATTTTACAGATGGAGAAACTGAGGTTAACAGGGTTAAGTGACTTGCCCAGGGTCATATGGCTAGTAAATGACTAAAGTCTGATTCGAACTCAGGAAGATAAGTCTCCCTGAATTCAATCCCAGCACTCTGTGCTATGGAGCCACCTAGCTGACCTATAGGCTTTCTATAAGAAGAAGATCCGGGGTGCGGGCCCATAGGTTCATAGATCTAAAGTTGAAAGTTAAATTCTAACTCACTCATTTTACAGATGAGGAAACTGAGGGCTGGAGAGGTAAAGTAATTTGCCCAAGGTCTCTCAAAAAACAAGCTGGGCTTTGAGCAAAGATACTCCTATCCAGGACCCAGGGCTCTTTCCACTGTACCATGACGGTACAATCGTATAATTTTGTATATGATATAATTATATCATAATGGCTTAAAGTTAGAGCCTTAGAGTGTTCCTTGGGGGCACTGAGCAGTTAATAGAGCCATTCATTATCGCAAAGCTAGTATATGTCAGAGGCACCCCTTGAACGTGGATCTTTCTGGCTCTTCATCCACTCTGACATGCTGCCTCTCTGGGCTTCCTTCATTCTTTATAGTTTATTTTGTCCTTGAGCCCCATGCATGTTGTACACACAGCCAGGAACTGGCCAAAACAATTCCTCATTTTGCTCCAGACAAATGGAGAAAGGGACACAATCTCTCCCTTCTTCTGTTTCATCTCACTCTGGGACAAGGAAGAGAAAGGGATGCAACTGCCCTGGTTTTCTTCTTGGTTTCTTCCACGAATGTTTACAAAATACACCCTGGCAACGCCTTAGTTACATGCACATTCTTAAAGCCCTTCTGGTTATGGGAAGATATATGAATTGCTGAGCAGCTGACAAGAAAGAACTGGGACCAGCTTTTTTTTTTTTATAATTAGTTTGGTAAGATTATTTCCAGTCAACAATCCTTGAGTTCCGAGGCAGAAGATGGATGGGTTTTCCATAAAACTAAGTGCCAGAAATTTGAATCAGTCAGAAGAAAAGTGATTTTTTTTAAACGAGCCACTCATTATCCTTGGCTTTGCGATCAAAACTACAAATCCCGGACTTGGGATATAAAGCACATTCTCCCATCCTGGCCTCCTGAACCAGGCTCTAGCAGCATCAGGGAACAAACAGCTCTCAGCCTGGAGCCAAGCCTCCAACTACTGTTACTGATGTCCTCCATCCGATTCAGAAAATAGTGATAAAGGGGACAAAATGCATTCTGAATAAATTAGGGATAATCACTAGAGGGAGAGGACTAGCATTAAGAGGAATTGGGAAAGATCTCCTTACAGAAAGGGAGATTGAAGCTGATTTTTTTTTCAGCACATAAATATGTTTTTCTAATATCAATGTATTGAGAACCAGGCTTAGAGATGGAAAATCCTGGGTTCAAATCTGGTTGCAGATGCTTCCTAGCTGTGTGACCTTGGGCAAGTCACTTAAGCCCCACAGCCTAGTCCAGCATTGGCAAAGACATAGCACTCATGCAGAGTTGGCACTTGGGAAGTTGCTTGTTCCCCCTCTTCCCAGTGCAGAAGATATTTTTTGCATGCCCCACCCCTCTGGCCAGTCTCCCTCAGCTCTCTCTGATAACCTGAGGGCTCACAGACAGCTTGAATTTGCCCTCTGGGCACTCAAACTCTGAAAAGGTTTGCCAATGCTGTTCTAGACCTTACTGCCCCTTTTGTCTGGGGTCCAATACACAGTACTGATTCTAAGATGGAAGGAAAAGATTATTTTAAAAATAATGATGAAGTACTTAATATATGAGAAATACTGAAGGGGAGGGGAACAAGCATTTATTAATCACTTACTATGTACCAAGCAGGGGCAGCTAAGTGGATAAAGTTCTGAACTTGGAGTCATGAAGATTCATCTTTATGAATTCAAATTCCATCTCAGACACTAATAGTGTGACCCAACCCCCTGGGGCAAGTCATTTAATGCCATTTGCCTCAGTTTCCTCATCTGTAAAATGAGCTAGAAGGAAATGGCAAACCATTCCAGTATCTTTACCAAGAAAACCCCAAAAGGGGTCACAAAGAGTTGGACATGATTGATGATGACTAAATGATACATATGCCAGGACTGTGCTAAACATTTTACAAATGTTACCTTATTTACAAGTACAAAGACAGAAAATGAAACTGTCCCTGTTCTCAAGGAGCTCCCTCTCTAATAGAGGAGATAACAGAAAAACAACTCTGAACAAACAAGATACATTCTGAATAAATTAGAGATAATGACTAGAGGGAAAGGACTAGCACTAAGAGGAACTGGAAAAGATCTCCTTGCAGAAGGTGAGAGTGAAGCTGATTTTTTTTCTGCATGTAAATACATTTTTCTAATAGCAAAACAGATATTAGAGAAAATATACAAAGAAGAATATATACCAGATGGTGCCAAATGAATGAGCTCTCCCATTGGGAGCAAGATGACTGAGTTCAACCCAGGCAGAAAATCTCAAGTTTTATCCAAGGGGAAATTCCCTGAAGTCTCTACTGTAGTAAGCTGGGAATAAGGGCATGGTCAGACCTCCAGGGCCCTACATATAATTTTCTTCCCAGAATCCTTCTCTCCCTTCAGGTTGAAGTGAGTTTGGGACTCCATCTTCTCTCTCAGCATCTCTCACCAATTCTGCCTCATGTAGGCAAGGAAGAGGAGTTCTCAGCCTCCACCAATGAGGAGAGCCTCGTGCAATTAGCCCTTTGAGTCAAGGACTACACAACTATCAGCTGGGATACAGATCGATTCTGTCTCTAGGACACCTCTGGCCTTCATCTCCTCTCCACTCACCTGGTCACCTCCTTCCTTCAAGCCTTCAACAGGAAGTCAGGAAATCAGGAGGTGGAGAGGAAGAAGGAGAGAATGCCAGGCATGGGACAGCCAGTGAAAACAGGAGATGGAGTGTCTTGTGAAAGGGACAACAAGGAGGCCAGTGTCACTGGATTGTAGAATGTGACAAGGGGGAAAAGGAGTAAGACTAGGAAGTAGGAGAAGGAAGCTATGAAGGACGTCTAAGAAACTTCTATGAACAAGCCTGTTGTTAACTCAAATGCACTCGTGAATAGAGTAGAAGACCGGCAGGAAGATCTGGGTTCAAATCCTAACTTAGGTCCTATAACCCTGGACAAGTCATTTACCTCTATAAACCTATTTCCTCATCTAGTAAATGAGGGGATTCAATTTGATAACTCTACCTCTTCCAGCTCTAACTTGGTGATCAAACAGGTCAATTGTGTACTTAATGCTTTATATATGGTAAGGAACTACTTAAATATAATCTAATGGCAATATAGTAGATAAGAGTGCTGGACTTAAGAGTTAGGAAGATCTGAGTTCAAATTCAGATTCATACTTACTAGCTATATGACTATTGGCAACTTTCTTATACTCTCTCAGCCTCAGTTTTCTTATCTGTAAAACAGGGATAATAATAATAGCACCTTCCTCCCAGAGTTGTTATGAAAACCAACTGAGATAACATATGAACAACACTTGGCAAAACTTAAAAGCTCTATATAAATGTTAGCTTTTCTTTTAGGGATTATGAATATTAAAGATAAGAGATTCAAATATTGGATGACTTGACCAGTCATATAGCACACTGGGAATTTAGAAGGAAATGGATAAGATTAGAACCACACTACCTTAATACCTTTTCTTTTTAGCCTTTACATTTCATCTTAAAAATCAATACTTTGCTTTGGCTCTAAGGCAGAAGAGCAATAAGGGCTAGGCAATGGGGATTTAAGTGACTTGCCCAGAATCGCACATCTAGATTTGAATCCAGGACCTCCTATCTCTGGACCTGGCTTCCAATCCACTGAGCCACCTAGCTACCCCCACTGCTATTTTCTTACGAAGCAATGGGACCCTTCAGTGAACCCAAATAGCTAAGTTTGTCCAAACATCAAATAATTTCAAGAAATAACCCTGGAAACTAAAGAAATCTATAAATTACCTTGAATAATTCACTGGTCAAATCCTTAGAGGCTTAAGCCTGGGGTTCAGGTAGTAGTTTCTCAAATAAATGGCCTCATAGCTCTGTCCCGCCACAGATTAATGATTTACTGAATGAGGCTAGTCATTTGATCCCCAGGAAATGTTTCTGTACAGGGCTCACTATTACCAGCATTAGAATCCATAAGAGCAAATAACATCTCCGAGGTTGGGAGTGCTCGGCTCTCTGGGTCGTAGGAAGAAGTTGATTTAAGCTTGTTGATCCTCAACTGGAGTCAGCTGGGAACATCAGTCTACTTAACCTGAGTCCAGCCTCATCCTCCATTCCCAAGCTAACCAACTCCAGTATTTTCTGCTCCTCTCCATTCTCCAAGTATCCAAAATAAAGAGTCCCAGAGAAGCCAGGGACTTCCATGTGTGACAGCCACATGGTACCTTCTCCCCTGCTGCCATCTTGACTGCTTCCAAGAAGTCTAAATTGAAGTCAAGTCCAAAGGGAACATGGAGAACTCTGGGTAATCTGCCCAGCTGGCTCTGTGAGTGGGCCACAAATTATGGCAACAGTACACAATAATCTTTAATATGTACATTAGAAAGGTATAAATCAACCTTCTCTGGGAGGTTCATCACCCCTCCTCTAGACTAAGAAGAGCCCTTGTTGACAGGGCTCAAGAATATAAAGGGAAAAGAAGCATTAAAACATTGAGGCAGCTAGCCATCTGGATTTGGAAAAGCTGAATTCAAATCTTGCCTCAGATACTTAGTAGTTTTGTGACCCTGAGCTTCTATCAGCCTTGATTTCCTCATTTCCTCATCTGTAAAATAGGGATAATAATAGCACCTATTTTACAGAGTGAGGATCAAATGAGGCAACTTATATATAGTCCTTTGTTAATCTTCAAGTACAACATAGATGATAGTTATTATTTTTCCCCTTGTTTTTTTTTTACTTTTTCTTTACCGTATATTTTATTTTCTAAAACTCTCCCCTTCCATCTTAGAACCAGGCATAAGAGAGGTAAGGGTAGGCAATAGAGGTGAGTGTCATACAACTAGCAAATGTCTGAGTCCAAATTTGAACCCAGGATCTGGCTCTCAATCCACTGAGCCATCTAGTTATTCTACTTACATTTTATTCTTAGAAATATAAATATAAAATTTTAAAAATAAAAATAAATATTAAATATATTTATTAATTTATTCTTATTATAAATTCTTATTCCATAATATTCTTCTTATATTGTTTATTAATAAATGTGTAATAAATATATTTATTAATTTATTCTTATTATAAATTCTTATTCCATAATATTCTTCTTATATTATTTATTAATAAATGTGTAATAAATATATTTATTAATTTATTCTTATTATAAATTCTTATTCCATAATATTCTTCTTATATTATTTATTAATAATTACAGAATAAGACAACTAATTTCTCTGGCGTGATTAGGCTCACTCCTTAGATAAGATTAACGCTACTTCCTGGCCTCCTGGGGTCGGCTGAGGTTTACTTTGGTCCAATCCAGGAAAGAATAAGGTGGTCAGCCTGAGTGTGGGACTAGGCACACATCTGTACAACTAATTACCTTTGTCTCTGCTTTGTCTGTGCCCGGAGACTTAGCAACGATCCTTGGCTGTAAATCTGGAAAAAAACAACCCAAATGGACTCCCTCGTGAGTGTCCACTCACAACTCCAAAGCAGAGCACCCGTTGCCACCTTATTTATATTCTCCTGCATGGTCCCTGGGCCTTTGAAGTGGAGGACAGCTCCCCGCATGGGAGGGATGCACAGGGAGTGGGTGGAGATGGACTTGGCCCCATATCAAAGAAATGAATCAAACTAACAGCTTCAGCTTATGGCCTCCAAAATGGGGACTTCTTCCACTTTCTTATCTGCCCGCCATTACTCTTCCTGGATTCTCTTTGGAAAGCTCGGAGTATGTTTCCTCCCATGAGCCACACCGTTTCTTCAGAGGGCGCCTTCACAAATCCTAGTTTAATTGCCTGGAGACTCAGTGAATTTACTGAGCTACAATAACTTAGGGAGTTCTCATTTAGGGTCGGTTGTGTTTTGTCCTGTTGTTTGCAGGGACAGCCGTGTAGAGTGAAAAAAGAATTTGTGTATTTCAAGTCAGCAGTAGATATGTCCATGTTCTGATTCTGGCACTGTGTGACCGTAAAAAAAAAAAAAGCCAACTGGTTCTTCCATATCTCAGTTTCCTCAACTATAAAATAGAAGATTTAGACTAGATGACCTCTAAGGTCCTTTCCAGGTCTAAATATCCGCTTCTACATTAGGAAGACAAAAATACAGAGAGATGGCTAAATGTCTTTTTTTTTAACATTGCCTTCTGTCTTAAAATCAATACTAGTTCCAATTTAAAATCAATACTGTGTGTAGCGGTTCCAAGGTAGAAGAGCAATAAGGGCTAGGCAATGAGGATTAAGTGACTTGCCCAGGGTCACACAACCAGGAAATGTCTGAGGTCAAATCTGAACCCAGGACCTCCCATCTCTAAATCTGGCTCTCTAAGCATTGAGCTACCTCGCTGCCTCCAACTAAGTGACTTTTAATTCCACAAATATTTATTAAGCAGTAAGTACATGCAAGCTACTGGAGACATAGTTGGAAAATGACACAATTTCTACCCTCAAGGAATTTATATTCTGTTAAGGAAGGGAGCCCAGTTGAAAGAATCCCAGACATAGTCACTGTATTGGTTCAAATCCCACCTCTGTCACTTACTACCTATGTGGCCTTAGCAACTCATTTCACTCCCAAGGTCTCAGTTTCCCTATGTATAAAAAAAGAAGGGTGGACCTACATGACCTCTCAGGTTCCTTCCAACTCTAAGGTTATGATCCTATGAACAAAGAAGTATGACTCAATGGTTTAAGATAGACCATAATGCGGTAAAGGAAATCTGAAGAGAGGCAGATCACTTCAGGAGAGTAGGGCAGGGAGGGCAATCATGGAAGAATTTGTGGAGGAGGTATCTGAGATGAGACTGGAAGAAAGAGAAGGATTTCAATAGGAGCCAAGAGGAAGGAATTGTATTTTAGGAATTGAGGCCAATCACAGGTGCAAGGGAAAGGACAAAGCCAAAGAATAACTAGTAGCCTAATTTAGCTAGAAGGGATGGTGAGAAGGGAAGACCAGCGACATAAAATACGGCTAGAAAAAATAAGTTGGAGGGGCCGCTAAGTAGTACAGTGGATAGAGAACCAGGCCAACAGTCAGAAGTACCTGCATTCAAATCTGAACACAGACCAGTCCTCATTGTACAATCTTGGGCAAGTCACTTAACCCAAATTGCCTAGCCCTTGATGCTCTTCTGTCTTAGACTAATACTAGGACAGAAGTTAAAAGTTTCCAAAAAATATATAGATTGGAATCAGAATGAAGAGAGTATTTCATATCAGAATAAGAAGTTCGTATTTTCATCATACAGGACATGGGGAGCCACTGATAGTTTTAGAGCTGAGATGGGGAATTGTGGTACAGTGGAGAAGGTGTTGGCTCTGGAGTAAGAGGACAATAATAATAATAATAATAATAATAACACATAATGGCTATATTTCATATAGAACTTAAAATGCCAGATGTTGTACTAAATTCTTTGTGATTATTATTTCATTTGAACCAGGGTTCAAATACTGCTTTTGGAGATTACCATTTTTGTAACCTTGAATATGTTAATTGGTGCCAGCTGTAGCTGGTTTTCTCTTGATCAGGGAACAAAATCCTCAAATTATGACTAATTCCCAAGAACCTTACAGTATAAGGGCATCCTAGCTATAATTCATCTGAAGCTTACTGTCAAATTCATCTACTTGGATCCCCCAAAACCTCAACTTCTCACTCACTACTCAAGAATGCCTTCTATTGGCCAAGGACCAATAATGTTGGCCCTGCCATACTCTGCCCCAGATGGATCACTTTTGGCATACACACTTAACATGTAGATCTGGGTTCCAAAATTTAGGAAGGACATTGATAAGCCATGAATTAAACCAGAGATCAAACAGGAGAACAAGCACTAATATCCATCAATCAACAAGAGTTTCTTAAGTTCCTAGTAGGTGATAGGAATATCAATGCAAAATCAAGATGGCGCCTGCATTCTCAGGATAGTGAAGACCCTTGATTTCATGCTCTATGAGGCTAGGCTGAAAGAAATCAAGAACAAAGAAAGCTTGAGGGGAGGGGTATTATACAGGTTAGAGTTCAAATATCTGAAAGGCTGTCGTGTGTGAAAGCTCAATTAGACTTATACCACTTGGTCCCAGTGGACTAACCCAAGAGCAAAGGGGGAAAGCTATAAAGAGGCAGCCTGAGACAGGCAGGAAACACTTCCTAACAATTAGAGCCATCTCAAATGGAACTGAAAATGGAAATGGCTTTGGAATGGAATGGAATGGAAATGGCTTTGGAAAGTAGAGAACTGGGACAGCCTAGTGCAGTTGATCAAGCACCAGATTCGCAGTCAGGAGGACCCAGCTTCAAATTTGCCATTAGATAATGCCTAGCTGTGTGACCCTGGACAAGTCTTTTAATCCCCATTTGCCTAGACCTTGCCTTTCCATCTTAGTTATTTCTAGAACAGAAAGGAAGGGTTTTGAGAAAAAGAGGTGGACTTCCTCTCACTGAAGGACTTCTAGCAAAGGCTGGAAGGCCAGTTGACAGAGAGACTGTAGCGAGACTTCTGTATCTGTTGGGCTAGAGAGCCTCTGAGGTTCTCTCTAACTAACACAAAGAATCATTGACTAATGGTCAAGCCCCAAAAAGTTCTTCTCTTCAAGCTACCCCATCCCCTTCCCCTTCACATATATTTTTCTAAGTCATGAGCCTTTTACAAAGCAGCAGACTAGGAAGAAATTCCTCTAGCAGGATTAGTAGAGGCCCAAACATAGTGACAGTGAAAAAGTCATGAGCCTACTGTAGCCTGTTTACTCTCCATCGTGGGATAAACTCCCCAAATGATTCAGGTTGGTGTGCTTTGTCGTCATAGTTCTACAGCTAAGAAAGCACTTCAAATAAAGTCCCGGAGCTCCTCCCTCCTGGCACTGGAGAATGGGAAAGATGCTTATCATTATTCATCCTTCAATCACAGGAGGCTGCCCATTGATGCCTTTTCTTTTTTCTGGGAGGTCGAAGGGACATGAAAATTGATGAAACTATTTAAGTTAACAAGTCACTTCAAACTGAAAAAATACAGCATCATGGAATCAGCGCCAACTGGGCATTTTTCCAATTGGGCAAATCTTGCCCTGCTCTTTTTTAGTAACTTTCCATCCATGACCAGCAGCAAGTACTACCATCAAGCTTTAAGATAACTCCTTTGAAGATAAGAAATACAGGCAAAACCCTGACATCTCATGTCTGAATCTTAGTGATTACACCTCTACAATATCTCCCATATCTAGCCCTTCCATTCTATTCCCACTTGTTATTGTTATTTTGGTCAATTAGTCTTATCTAACTCTTCATGACCCCATTTCTTGGCAAAGAGGTTGGAAGTGGTTTGCCATTTCCTTTTTTGGCTCATTTTTCACATGAGGAAACTGAGGCAAACAAGGAGAGATGATTTGCCCAGGGTTACACAGCAAGTATCTGGGGCTGAATTAGAACTCAGTACCTCTTGAATTCAGGACTGGCATTCTATCTACTGTATCTTCTAGCTGCCCTCACTATTCTCACTACCACAATCCAAGTTCAGAACTCCATGTCCACTCCTCCTAGAAGGCTCCTAATAGATTTTTCCATCTTAATCCTAATTTTGCCTCCAATCTAGCCTTCCCAGTGCTGCTGGCAGAAAAGTCTTTCTTCTGCATAAATCTAATCATGCTTGAATATAAAGAAGGAAACTAAGTAAATTAGGTGAACATAGAATAGTATATTTGTCATATCTTTGGGAAAGGAAAGATTTTAAGACCCAGAGTTAGAAAAAATTACAAAACGTAAAATAAATCATTTTGATTACATTAAATTAAAAAGGTTTTGTACAAACAAAACCAATGCAACTAAAATTAGAAGGGAAGCAACCAATTGGGGGAAAACCTTCATAACAAAAAACTCTGACAAAGGTCTAATTACTCAAATTTATAAAGAGTGAAATCAAATGTACAAAAAATCAAGCCATTCTCCAATTGATAAATGGGCAAGGGACATAAATAGGCAATTTTCAGATAAATCTAATCATGCCATTACTCTGTTCAAAAAACCTTATATGACTCCCTATTATCTTCCAAATAGAATTTAAACAACTATTTAAGTCTCTTTGGAGTCTGGTGCTGTCCCACCTTTCTACCTGAATTCCATGATGGTCCCTTCCATTCTGGCTAAGCTCTAACCAAACTGGTCTACTCTCAGGCTGCCTCCTATCCCCCTTGTCTTTGTTCCTTCCCCCCTACTCTCTGAGTCTAAAATGCTCAACTTCCCCTTCTTAATTTCAAAATTATTATCCATTGGAGCATCAAGGTTGCTCAGTAGATAGAGAGCAAGGCCTGGAAACGGGAGGTCCTGGATTCAAATCTGGCCTCAGACACTTTCCATCTGTGTGACCCTGGGAAAGGAGCTTAACTTTACTTGTCTAGCCCTTACTGCTCTTCTGTCTTAAAACCAACAGAAGATAAGAGTTTTGGTTGTTGTTGTTTTTTTTTAATATTTTCCATCCTTTAAAGCTCATCTCAAGCACCAGATTCTCAATTAACCCTTTCCTGATACCCACAAATCCATAACAATCCCTCCCCCAGCTAGACTTCACTTCCATTTGACTTGGTTTTATTCTTCTCTAATACATTGAGTATATATAACTCATGTATTATGGATGTCTGTATTTCCAACACCGAGAGAGTGGGACTGTCTCTGTGGGACTTTTCCACTTAAATCCCCTTCACGCACAAGTGTCTTTGTGCACACTCATCTATTCACCATAGATGAAAACGCACAAAGACAATCGCCATCCTCGGTTACCGAGAGACTACTACTACTACTATTACTATCTTACCTCTTTACCAAACCACAAGTTTCAGGAAGGAGAGATCTTGTCTTACCTAAACTTCGCCTCTTCCTCAACACCTATCATGTTCCCTACACATTGTAGCACTTGACAAAGTATAGGGTTAGAGTTTCTAGGAGTCACGAAACATGAGTTCAAATCCAGGTTATGCCACTAACTTCCTGTGAAATCTTGGTCAAGTCACAAAGACTTACTGGGCCTCAGTTTCCTCTTCTGTGCTGGGACTGAACTAAATGACTCCTGAGATCCCTTCCAACTCTAGACCATGATTCTTTTTGTCCTGATCAGCACTGGCATTTCAGCATTTATGCTATTGACATGTGGGGAACATTAAAACATAATACACTGGGTTGTAAACATGAAAGGAACAAAGGCAGAATTGTGTCACTGCTGGAAGAGCATATGATTGGTGTTTTATATAGAAAAAAAATCAAAGGAATTAAAGGAATCCAATGAAAATCAGTCTCTATCCCTTTGGAACTTCCAATCTACAAAATGGGATAATAACACTTCACAGGATCATTGTGCACAAAGTGTTTGGCAGATTCCATTACAATATCTGATTGGAGTTTGTAAAGAGGTAGAGATTGATTTGCTAATCTATTCTAAATTATATAAATTTAATACATACTTAACCAATTTATATATTTAATTAACTAGGGGGCAAATAGGTGTCTTGGTAAGTGGTACAACTTCTGGAGTTCCAGACTCATCTCTTCCTGAGTTCAAAACTGGTCTCGGACATTTACTGGCTATGTGACCCTGTTTGCCTCAGTTTCCTCATCTATAAAATGGGAGGGTAGTTGTGAGGATGAGATAATATTTGTAAAGAACTTTGCAAACCTTAAAACAGAATATAAATGCTTGCTATTATTATTATCTTTTATCATTTTTTGATTCTTCCTAGTTCAAAATTGAAGCTGACTCAAGTATGACTGTATCTTTTTAAAAATAAAAACATTGCTTCTGTACATTCTGCTAACTTTAGATAATACAATGTTGCTTTATAAGACCATGGGGTAGAAATTGTTTGTCACTATTCAGTTTTCTCCAGATTGGGTTTTGTTACTTTTGTCTAGGGTTTAAGAGGAGGAAACGGGGACAAGGCGATCTGGGGACTGAGTCACAAGCCCTAAATTACGGTGAGATTCTGAGTGTGAAAATAATAAACATTTCAGGGTTCATTTCAGAAAGAGATTTATCATAACCCTTGCCTCCCCCTCATCACTGGGAGGTTTTGTCTGTAGCATCTAAGGTCCCTAGAGCTTATGTCTGAGGAGGAAAGATACTTGACTTCAGAGTCTGAAGTCTTGTGTTCAAATTCACTTCTGCCACTTAACTCTCTTGTGACCTTGGACCAGTTACAACCTCTCTGGGATTCAATTTACTCTCTTGTGTAAACTCACATCCAATAGTATGGAACTCTCCTTATTGGTAGAGATCAAGGTCCCTGACCTACAGTTATATAGGCAGAACCAAGTGGTCCTGAGAAAGTCATTGCTATTTTTTCATTGAGTTCTGCCCAGGCTAGGCATCCTTCATTCTTCTCCCAACTCTGTTTCTAGCTCTCAGGACTTTAGTCCCATACCCTCTATTTAGTGCCCCCCCCCCCATTCCCACCTCCTTTTCTGTTCTTTTTACTCTGCTGTCTTCCCTCATTAGAATGTAAGCTCCTGGAGGTCAGGAACTTTCCTTCTTTTTGTTTGTGTTTGTATTTGTGTTCCTAGCACTTAACCCAGTGCTTAATAACTTAATGAATGTTTCTTGATGTTTTCTCACTGTTCAGTCATTTCAGTCATCTCTGTCTATCTTATTAACCCTATTTGGGGTTTTCTTAGCAAAGATACTGGAGCAGTTTGTCATTTCCTTCTCCAGCTCATTTTACAGATGGGGAAACTGAGGCAAACAGGGTTAAATGATTTGCCCAGGGCCACTGGGCTAGTAAGTGCCTGAGGCCAGATTGAACTCCTGGAAGATGAATCTTCCTGACTCCAGGCCCCATACTCTATCCACTTATCACCTAGCTGTTAATAAAAAATGATGGTGATAACATCTTAATCCTTATAATACTGAAATGTACCCTAAGATTTGCAAAGTGCTGTCCAAAGGTGATCTCATTGGAGCTTCGCCACGTGGGGTGGGGGTGGGGGTGGGAGGTGGTTCAGGACAAAGGTATTATTATTCCCATTTTAAAGATGAAGAAACTGAGGCTCGGGAAAGAAAAGTGACTTGTCCAGACTCTTCTCCATCTCCATCAAGGCAGGATTCCTCTGGCCTCAGTGCTCAGTGGCTTTCCACTTGATTGTTGATTGACTTAAGCCGAAAATTTTCTGTTCACTGGGGAACATCCTCCTGTGACTGCCCATCACCACTAGGTCCGGGGAGCGCTCCTATTAGCAAAGCAAAAATCCCGATTGCGTCCCCATTGTCTTTTCAGTCTCCCTGATGAGAATAAACATTCCTTACTGGACACCGAGGCCAGTTTCCTCCTCTGAGCCTCAGTGGTCAGGATGATTAAGAACTGCCTTTAAAGGGGGCGAAGGGGACAAGAAGACTTGCTGTGGGGGAGGGGAGGGGAGCACGAGGACTGAAAATGCAGGTTTGATTCTCATTTATTGGCGCTCTCTGGGCTCGCCAAATTCCTTGGAAAAAATTGATTAGGGAGAGTTAAAAAAAGGGGGGGGGGGCGAGTGAGTCTCTCTTTAAGCAAAACAAGCCTCCTCCCCCAAAAGCAGCAGTTACTTAGAATGAACCTCCCCTCCCCAAACCTCCGCGTGGACAAATACCGCGGAGGGAAACGTCTTTGTTCTTATCAAATAATGAATGCTATCTCTGTTCCTGCATTTTTCCTAAAGGAACCCAGCACAAAGCGAATACAATGTGTTACAAAGAACCCAGTTTGCTTGGGAGCTATTGGACCAAAACATGCTGACAATCAAAACGGAGCGACTATGTCTGGGGGAGGGAGGGGGGGTTAGAAGTTTGTGCCAAAAGCCCCCCCCCTTTTTTTTGGTGAGAGCAAAAACAATAACAATCCACATTCATCTCTTCAGTGCTCTCGACATATTTGACGAATATTGTTGCATTTCATTCTCACGACAACCTTGGGAGTTGGGGCTACTATTGTCCCACTTTACAGATGAGGAAACTAAGGTTCCAAAGATAGTGTCGCTTGCTCAAAGGCACTCTCTGAGGGAGAACTCTAATCCAAATTTCTGGGACTCCAATAAATCCATATGCTCCATTATGCCAAGCTCAAAGCAACACCCATACACACACGCACGCAAGCGCTCGAGAAACAGGGATGTGAAGAATTCAGAGAAATTTGGGAAGACTTGTATAACTGCTGAAGAGACAAGAAAATAATGTACACAGTGGGGCATCCTTGGAAAATGATGGATTTCAAATTAGCTCAATGCGCAATCTGGATTCAGAGGATGAATGATGTCACCTTTTTCTTCCCTCTCAATATTAAGGTGGTGGACTATGGGTGCTGGATGCACCCAACACTACGCAATATGATTGACGGGTTGGCTTCACTGTTTTTACTGGTAGCCCAGTGGATAGACCACTGTGCCTGGAGTCAGAAAACCCGAGTTCAAATCAGCCTCAGCTACTTTCCAGCTATGTCACAACCTCTGTTGAGCCTCAGTTCCTCATATGAAATGCTTCCAATAATAACATCTACCTCAAAGAGTTGTTGACAATTCTTGACACATAGTAGGTGCTTAATAAATTCTTATTTCCTTCCCATTTCCCCATTGTTGCAAAGAAAAGTTTTGAAGAAAGGATGTTTATTGTGAAATCATAATGCTCTTTTAAAAATATCAGTAAGATATATATTTATATACTTATAATTGTTTAACATTTAATTTTAATATAGATTTAATTTGTTTATAATTAAATATATTTCATATATCTAATTTTATATAAAAGTATATCTTCATTTTAATTTATGTAAATATATTAAGATTTATATCTTCATTTCAATTTATGTAAATATATTAAGATTTATATCTTCATTTCAATTTATATAAATATATTAAGATTTATATCTTAATTTTAATTTATATAAATACACATGTATATAGATATGTAAACATTTATATTTAATTTTAATTTATATAAATATATTATGTAAGCATGTGTTTGTATAAATATTTTAAGATTTATAACTTAATTTTAATTTATATAAATGCATTAAGATTTATATCTTAATTTTTGATTTATTTAAATATATTGTTTGTATCTTAATTTTAATTTATATAAATTTATTTATTATTATTTATTTACTTATTAGTTAATTATTTATTAATATATTTATTTATTTATATATTTATATTAATATTTATCTTAATGTTTATTTCTATAAATATATCTTTGGATTTATATCTTAATTTTAAGTTCTATAAATATATATTCAAATTTATATCTTAACTTTAAGTTCTATAAATATATATTCAAATTTATATCTTAATTTTAATTTATATAAATATATTAGAATTTATATATTAATTTTATATAAAAATAAATATATAAAGTGAAATATTAACCAGGTCTGGTCCTGGCTTCCAATGTGGCCTCAGATACTTCCTACCTGTGTGACCTTGGGCAAGTACTTGACCCCAACTGCCTAGCCCTTAGGGCAGGGGTCCCCAAACTTTTTGTCCCTCAGACCCTTGGAGGGCCAGACTATTAAAAAATACTATGAACAAATTTGTATACTGCTGTCTGGGATAGCAGAGGCTACAGCGCTGGCTGTGATGGGCCTGTCACACCTTGCACAGGCCCATCACTGCCACCACTATACCGAGCAGCAGTATACACAGTGTGGAATCCCCTCCCCGAGATCGCTGCTCACCATGCTGACATCTTCCATTGGGCAGCCACACAATCCTTTGCTCAGCGCCTCGTTCTCATTCAGTTACTCTTAGAACAAGGCGCCATGCAAAGGATTATGTCACCAGAAGTAATACTGTACATGAGCAACGCTGCACTTTGTGGTGCCGCCACATACAGTGCTCTCTCTCACTGACCACCAATGAAAAAGGTGCCCCTTCCATAAGTGCAGTGGGGGCTGAACAAATGGCCTCAGGGGGCCACATGTGGCCCTCGGGGTCATAGTCTGGGGACCCCTGCTAGGGCTTTAGCCTTAGAAGCCATACAGAGAATTGATTCTAAGAAAAGAGGTAAGGGTTTAATTTTTTTAACTAAAATTTTTTTTTATTTAAATGCCAAAGAATATAGACAAAACTCTGAATATAGATAACCTGCGTGTCTGAGCACTTGAAACTGAAGGGTTTACCCTCCGTTAGAGGCATCCTCCTCTGAGATGGGGACTTAACCATCAGGATGGCCTCATAGACTACCAAGTCTACCCAGTAATGATTTACCAACCTCCTCACTAGGCAGCCACTCAATCAAGGCCCCTCTAATCCCTTAATGGCCTCTGCTGGGTCTCCAGTGTAGCCCCCCAAATTCCACAGCCCTCTCTGCTACACTGGCTACAATGGCCTGCCCTTCTTCCCTGGCCCCTCTCCCCCGACTTATCTTATCAGGCAGCTAATTCCCACAAATTCTCCTTGAGTTCAAGTGAAAAAAAGATGAAATGACTCTGGAGTCATAAATTTGTCACTCTTAGGACAGAGGCTTAGGCCAGAAAATCTTGATTAAGTCTGGGATTAGTCATTGACCTGGATAAGGGAGACCTGTAAGTGGACCGGGCCCTCGCCAGAGCTTGTTTAGTGATTAAAAGAGAAAGAAAGGAAGAAAAAGGTTTACACAGAGAATTAAGATGTGAGTCCCTTGGTAAGTGGAGTATAATCCTTCATGTGGGATAATGAGACAGCCAGCACACAGTGTCCCAGGGCAGCTGGACAGGCTGCTTTAAACAGAGCTAATCAGGCCAGTAATGAGGAAGAGCCTTGGAGAGGCTGTTGTTACACAGTGCAGTCTTGGACCCCACTTGTCAGTGCCCCCCTCATTGCCTCAGCACTCAACTGGAAGAAAATCCCATGGTTAGCTATGGTCCATGGGGTCCTGAAGAGTCAGACATGATTGAACCACAGTTTACTATGTGCCGGGCACTGCATGAAGCACTGAGAATACAAAGACAAGCAAAAAGAAAAGCAGTCCCTGCCCTCAAAGAGCTTATATTCTACTGGGGAAGATAATACATAAAAGCATGAGGGATGGGGGAGAAGAAGGGACCCTTAGGGGACCACCGTAGAGAAAGCAGGAGAATCGGGAGTGCAGCCAGAAGTGAAGTGGAGGAATGAGCATGGCTGAACCCTATAATTATTCAAAATGGAGGCTTGGGAGGAATGTGACATTGGAGGAGTTAGCACACCAGAAGTAGTAAGAGATCGTCTTCTCAGACTCCAATGCCATCATTGCTCTCCAGTAAGTGGGCTCCCCAATGTCTTCTACCGAGGGAATTTGCATCAGCCAATCATAGTGATTCATTTTGTAGATATGCCAGTCTCTGTTATATTTGCATTACAGAAATTCTCTCATGTATGTATGTATAAGCTTGGACACAAATCATTGCAAATATTATACACTTTACTATACTTTCCAGTAATGTAGAAATGCAAAGGGACCTTTAAAAGAATAGATGTCCACCTTGTGGCCAAGGGTTACAGGAATGGGTCAAATGCCTTCCCACATCTTCATGCCTCCTCCTTCTAGTTGGGCAGGAAATGGGAAATCAGCAGTCAGGCAGGTAAATGGACGATGGCTACCCTATTTATCCAATACACAGTGTTCATTCCACCTGCCCTCTTGACATTATATAGATACCTATGGAGTACAAGAGTTAGTCATCAGTTATCCCCCATCTTTGTTACTTAATTGGCCCATCTAGAAGCAGTGTGCCACAATGGAAGGTCCGATGCAATGGCCAACCATAACGTCAGAGTACCACTCATAAAGAATGCTGCCTACCACCTGAAAGAGAAGTAATGATTTGCTGTGCAAAATGAAACAGATTTGGGGGCATGGGTAATATGGCAATTTGTTTTGCTCAATTATGGGTATTTGTTATAGAAATTTGGATTTTCTTATCTCTTATTTTTTCAGAGAGGTGGGAGGAAGAGAAATTAATGCTTAGTAATTTTTTAAAAGTTTAATTGAGAAAGAAAGAAAGGAAGGAAGGAAGGAAGGAAGGAAGGAAGGAAGGAAGGAAGGAAGGAAGGAAGGAAGGAAGGAAGGAAGGAAGGAAGGAAGGAAGGAAGAAAGAAAGAAAGAAAGAAAGAAAGAAAGAAAGAAAGAAAGAAAGAAAGAAAGAAAGAAAGAAAGAAAGAAAGAAAGAAAGAAAGAAAGAAAGAAAGAAAGAAAGAAAGAAGAAAGAAAGAAAGAAAGAAAGAAAGGAAGGAAGGAAGGAAGGAAGGAAGGAAGGAAGGAAGGAAGGAAGGAGGAAGGAAGGAAGGAAGGAAGGAAGGAAGGAAGGAAGGAAGGAAGAGAAGAAAGAAAGAAAGAAGAAGAAAGAAAGAAAGAAAGAAAGAAAGAAAGAAAGAAAGAAAGAAAGAAAGAAAAGAAAGAAAGAAAGAAAGGAAGGAAGGAAGGAAGGAAGGAAGGAAGGAAGGAAGGAAGGAAGGAAGGAAGGAAGGAAGGAAGGAAGGAAGGAAGGAAGAAAGGAAGAAAGGAAGAAAGAAAGAGCATAAGATGAGGGGTCAGAGGACATGTCTCCATCACCCATTTAGATGTCTTTGCACTTACTGTCCTTTCTTCCTGAAATACTCACTATTCTTACTGCTGCCTATTCTGACTTCGTTCAAGGTCTATCTCAAGACCAGACTTCTTTAAGAGTCCTTGCCTGTTCTCCCCCAGCTGCTATTGCCATCTACTCTAAGATTACCTTCCACCTACTTTGAATATATCTTTTATGTGCCTAATAATTTGCATTTTTGTCTCCTCCATTAGAATGTGAGCTCCTTGAGGGCAAGAACTATTTTTGCCTTTCATAGTATGTCTAGTATATAGGACCATGTCTGACCTAAGTACTTAATAAATGATTTTTGACTGACTCCCCCTGTGTCTTACTAGTCTCAGCATTGGAAGTCTTCCCATCTAAGTATTAGACTAGGAGATGATACAGATTTTTCCATTTAACTAGTTTGAAATTTGGCAAATAATTTCCCTTCTCTGGCCTCCTTATCCATAACATAAAGAATAGACCAAAAAAAACTCTGCTCCCAGTCCTACAAGACATCTCTCATTGTTAACAAACCCTCTTGGCACTGAGAAGGCTATTTGTAATTCAAAAATAGCGTGACTATGGGCAAATCATTTATAATCCTTAGCTTACATTTTCACATCTGTGAAAGGTATACACAGTACAGTAATAACAGAACTACAATTAAAATGCAGATCTTTGGCTCCACACTCAACATTCCTTCCACTATAAAAGTAATTTCCACTTAGTGGTTTGTAACACCTTCAGAAATTTGTGATAATGATGCAAAGAATTTGTGCTTAAAAAAACTGTAATGGTACCACAGGTAGTAAATAATTACCCAGTTATATTTTATTCAGTCATTTTTCAGTCTTGCTGACTCTTTGTGGCCCCATTTGGGATTTTCTTAGCAGAGACACGGAGTGGTTTGCTATTTCCTTCTCCAGCTCATTTTATAGGTAAAGAACTAAAGCAAACAGGATTAAGTGACTTGCCCAGAGTCACACAGCTAGTAAGTATCTGAGGCCAGAATTGGACTCTTGGAGATGAGTATTCATTCTATCCACTGAACACTACCTAGCTGCCACCTAGTATGTCACAAATATAGGTTTCTTCTGTGACAATAAGCATGCGCTTCCTTGAAGCACATTATAGGTTGGTTTCTGCAAAGATTTGAAAGTCATGATCATATACACAATGATTTTGGTGTTTGTGCTATAATCACATCAGACTCTGGCTGTTTTTGACCAAACACAATATATGTTTGCAGTTTCTCAACCTACCATCAAATTGTTTACAAACTACCACAAGGTTTTAGCATTCAAGCACAAGCTGATTCTCACTGGATGGTCAGATACATGCTCATCCCCTCATTCACTTTCTGAACATTGTGCCAGAATAGCTCCCCTAATTCTCTTTATTATCTTGCAATCATGCCCTATCAGCTGTCTAATCACTTAATCAAGATGTTACATTACATTTGCATTCCTGCAGAACAATTGTCAGACTGTTTGAAAATCATGATAACTGGGTGTGTACATTGCAGGTCATCTACTTAAGTTACTCTTCTTCTATTTGGTGACTTTCAAATGAACTTGTTGGCAACACTGGCCAGCCATTTGGTAGAATCTATGTGAATGTAGTTAATGTACCGTTAGTAGAAGAAGAGAGTGTCATATCTATAGTCTAACCTTACTTAGGCTAGTTTATGTAAAAAGATTGTTTAAAATGAAGTAATGCAATGGAACTTTAATTACATTTATCATTTAATACAATACTTACCATTAGCCAGTAGAAAAGTAAATAGTCAATAAACATTTATTAAGTGCCTACCCTACAGCAAGCATTACACTAAGCACTAGAAATACAAAAAGGGTCCAAAGAAAATACCTGCCCTCAAAGAGCTCTCAATCTAATGGGGGAGACAACATGCAAACCAAAATGCACAAACAAGCTTTTTACCAAAGAAATAGGAAATTAAAGAGAGAAGGCAGTATAAGAAACGGGGCATTGAACCTGGAATAAAGAAGACCTGGGTTCAGATCCTACCTCAGACACTTCCTAGATTTTTGATACCAGGAAAATCATTTAACTTTTCTGAGCCTCAACTCTCTTCTCTGTAAAATAAGGAGATTGAAGTCAGTGAATTCTAAGGTTCCTTCCAGTTCTACAGCTATATTCCTATTATCAAACCATTCTAAGATATGCATCCCTGACACATGGTACTCATCTAATAAATGTTTTTGATTGATTAATTGATTGAAAGAACTATATTATCTTTCTCAGTAACCCATTGGCAAGAGTTGGAAATAAGAAAAAATCTGGGCTAAGTCACAACTTGGAAGATGAGAGTTTGAAAAAATCTGAAAAAAATGTTTGCATTTATAGGGAAATACAAATTTCATCTATAAATTAAGGTAGATAATAAGTGTCATTATAATTGTTATCATAAAATAATTAGCACTTCTATGGCATTTTGAGGTTTCCAAATCTCTTTACGAAAGACCTTTATATGTGTCAGAGAGTATATAACATGCACATATTACAGATAGTGAAATTTAACTTGTATCCATTGGTGGATTGGAATGATGTTACTTGAAGGCCTAGTGAAGAACTAAGTGATGATCTCTCATCACTTCCTTCCATGTGTTTATATATCCCAAGTGTTTCTAATTTAATCAAGTACAGAAAGCCCCTAAAAATGCCAGCTCCATGTAGCAACACTTTTCAACAGTCAAGAATATCAATAGTCATTTCTAGCTAATGGCCAAAATAAACACTCAGTAAAAGGAGAAGGAAAAAAGTCCTTCATCATTAAAAGAGAAAAAAAGGCTCACATAGTTTACATTTGGTCAATAATTTGCTCCAAGTACATTCACTTCTTTAACTGATATTTCATTTTTGCCAATTTTCCAGCTTTGTCTTATCTTCTACCATGTTGCATTCCAGCCAAGGAGAATGCTTCATCTCCTTTCTCAGTCTTGCCGATAGTTTTATTCTTCGAGCAGCAGCCAGATTCCTGGATGACGGATGACCCATCATCTATCAGTAATTCTGGTCTCCAGTTAGAGTGGATGAGTCAGTATGCTCAGAGGCACTGGGCAACAGTTTCCATGTTCCTTGGAACTCGGCGCCAGCCTCATTCTAAGGTTTGTCCTTTAGGCATGCCAGAAATCTGAACCCTAATTATCTTCATGTATCCACAGTGTTTCCCAAGGTTACTCTGGCCATCATGCTCTGGGAGGGGAGAAGAGTCCGGACCTTTGGCAACAAAGAGATTGAAAGCAGACGAAGCACTCTTTCAATTCTAGCATTCGTAATTAATATGAGGTAGGGTGCAGTGCTAAGGGGGAAAGAGCATTTATATAGCACCTACTGTGTACTGAGCATTTTAGAAATATTATCTCATTCATTCCTCACAACACCCTGTAGGCATTATTATTTTTCCTCATTTTATTAAGTATTTAAAATTATTTAAATAGTCTCATTTTACAGAGGAGAGAACGGATCCTCCAGCAACAGGGTCTTACTCAAATATCTAATAAATGGGTTTGAATGAGGGAGTAGTTTCCCCCTCCCTGTAAGTCTTCAAGTGGATGGTGGATGGCCATTCTGACGTCTCTTTTAACTCAGAGTCCTCAGATCTTGCCTTGACCCCTTCCAATGTGGGCTAGTTAATGTCTCTGTTTTCATAGGATTTCGATCTGGAACTGACCTAAAAGGTCATCTCATTCAAGACCCTCATTTTACAGATGAGAATATGGAGGCTCAGCGAGGTTCAATTACTTTCTCACAGTCACCTAGGGAGTTAAAGATAAAGCCAGGATTTGAAACCAGCTCCTCTAACTCTAAGTCAGGAGCTTTTTCCAAACCTCCCCACTGCTAGACCGTACCCCTAATGCTAACTCCCCTGTCTCAAGGAGCATTGTTAGGTTTGCAAAACACTTCACACACTTTGTCTCCTTTGATCATAACAATTTAGGTAGATACTATAGACATTATTATCTCTCCTCACTTTAAAAGACGGAGAAACAAGGCAATAAGAGATTAGGTCACTTGTCCATAGTTTTGATTCAAACCCAGGACCACCTGGCTCCATGTCAAGCATTATTTCTGTAACTTCATATGTTCATCATGTCTAACTCTTTGTGACTCCATTTGGGGTTTTCTTGGGAAAAATTTTGAGAAGTGATTTGCCATTTTCTTCTCCAGCTCATTTTTATAGAGGAGGAAACTGAGGCAAGCAGGATTAAACTACTTGTCCAGGGTTGCAGAGCTAGGAAGTGTCTGAGACTGGATTTGTCAGGTCTTCCTGACTCTAGGTATGGCATTTTGTCTACAGCACTACACCTAGCTGCCTGGTACCTTTATACATAAAAAAGATGGACCATAAGCTCCTTGAGGACAGACTCATTTTTTCTATTTCCTGTGCTTAATAGTATCTGGTACGTATTAGTCATTTAAAATATGCTGGTTGGGGGCAACTGGGTAGCTAAGTGGATTGAGAGCTAGGCCTAGAGATGGGAGGTCCTAGGTTCAAATCTGGCCTCAGACACTTCCCAGCTGTGTGACCCTGGGCAAGTCACTTGACCCCCATTGCCTAGCCCTTACCACTCTTCTGCCTTGGAGCCAATACACAGTATTGACTCCAAGACGGAAGGTAAGGGTTTAAAAAAAAAAAAGATATGCTGGTTTATTGACCTGGGAAAAGAAGTAGCATTGTCTTTCTGAATGACCAGCTAGCAAGAATTATAAATGAGAAGATTGGTTCAAATCCCTGAGACATATCAACAGGCTGTTGTTGCAATCAACTGAGATATTTGTAAAGTGCTTAGCACAACCATTTTTTGTGTATTTTAATAGTGTGTGTAAATTATTTTGCAAACTTGAAAATACTACAGAAATGACAATTCAGATTATTAGGACAAATGCTAAAGTAGGTACCAACGTTGCTTACTTAAGTATTTTTTCAAATAATAACGACTGCATGTATATAAACTATATCAAATTGCATGCCTTCTCAATAAAGGAATGGAGAGAATTTGGATCTCAAAAAATCTTTAAATGAATTTTTTTAATTGTCTCTATGTGTAATTGGAAAAAATAAATAATTTTGAAAACAAATAATAATGATAAATGTATGTTATTGAACAAATAAAATATTTTTGAAGAATCAAATAATGATAAATAAATTTACATGTAATTAAAAATAAAACATTTCTTAAAAATCAAATAATAACAACACAAATCCATGCCTTTTATTCATATTTATATTCTGTATTTACTTTTATATGTGCTGCTTCCCCCCCCCCATAGAATGTAAATTCCCTGAGGGCAGGACTTGTTTTTCATTTTGTACCCCCAGAGTGTAGAGAGCACAGTGTCAGATACGCAGTAGATTCTGAATAAACACTTGCTAAATCTAAACCATAGAATGAGAAATCGTTGGTTCATAGACTTTAAGACCAGAATGGATTGAGAGATGAAGAAACTTGAGACAGAGACAACAATGACTTGTCTTGCCCAAGGTCATTCAGATTCTAGAAGCAGAATCCTAATTTGATCTCAGTTCTTCTGCCTCCAATTCTCTGAGTTTTTGGATATACCATCACTGTTTAGACCTGCCTTCCAACTCTTCTGGGACCTGGCGAAGGAAAAGGGACTAGCCCTAAGAGAGAAGAGCTAGGCAGCCACTAATCGAGACCAGAGTGGAAGGGGAGAGAAGAGTAAATGCTCTCGACATAAACAGGTGATAAAAGCCGATAACGGGAATGACAAAATTAAGAAAGTAAAAACACTGCTCTAAAGATTTATAGGCCAGCTAAAGCAGAACTAAATAAGCGATAACCAATGCTGATAAAGCCCATAGGGCATCGCCCGTCTAAACACCCAGGCCACTTCAATGCTTCTGTATATCACGATGACATTGGTCTGTTTACACCGGCTCTGACCTTTTGCTCCTGGGGAACTACGTCCACCATCTTGCTCCCTTTACTGTTGGTGGACTCATCAAGAAGGAGTTTGACGCTGACAAATGGCTTTTTTAGAAAGTCAAGTTATCCTTGACTGGACACAGATGGCCCCGTGAAAAATGAAATATGCCAGGAGACACTGCCTTTATCAGTTGTAAAAGTTCAGCAGGGACTAGACTTCCTCATCCTTGGCCTGAGTTAGCCGGCCTTCTGTTTTAACACCATATCACAGACTGTCCTAATGAATTCTTGTAACGCACTGCAGCCCAGATAAATATGCTTATATTAATGCTCTTTGGCAGGCTGGGCCTTGGTACGGAACTCACCCCGGTGTTTGAATTCCGGCTGGAAAAGACGAGGAGGAATGCAGGCAATGAAACAGAGAATCTCCAAACCCGCCCAATTCCCCTCTGTCAATCCATCAATCACCAAGCATTTATTAATCACCTGCTATGTACCATGTTAGGCATTGAGACAAAAAATGAGACTATCCTAGTCCTTGAGGAGTTTAAATTCTTCTGAGTGAAAGAAAAATCTCTAGGAAAGACAATTCTCCATCATCTGCATGTGAGTTATCATTGAGTCCATTGTCCACGCCATGTTTTTGAACCTCAGTCTTCTTTCATTGTCAAAGGCAATGTGATGTGTCCAATGGAAAGGACACAGATTTGGGACCTAGATTCAAATCCCAGTATGATACAATAAAAATAAACATTAGATTTAGAATCTTCAAGATCTGAGTTTGAATCTTATCTCTGCCATGTACTATCTTTGGGTAATGGTAGAAAAGGTGTTGAACATCCTTTAAAGCCAGAGAATCTGGTTTCCAATCCTGTCTCTGTTACTTACTACCCATCTAACTTTGGGCAGTCCCTTCTCTCCTCTTTGGACCTCATTTTTAACTTTCCGAAATTAAATGACGAGATTGAATTAAATGGCCTCTGGGTCCTTGGATCTTGGTTTTCTCATCCATCAACTGAAGGTGTTGGACTAGATCCTTCCATGGTTTTAAATGGTCTTCCAGCCAATTCATGCTCAGGGAGTTTAATCTACTACACACTTATTAAGCATCCCAATGGGAAGGGTATTATGTTAAGGGACTGGAGGTACAAAGGTAAATAAGGCACAGTCTCTGCCCTCAAGAAGCTTAAAAAGCAAAAAAAAAGGTGGAAATATCAGCTCAAGTCAGACACAGAAACTATAATATATAATATATCAATAACATGTGTAATATAATATATATGATAAAAATGATGTCTGATATCAGGACAAAGGGGGGAAATATTTATTGATCTGAATACTCATCACATAGCTAGATATTTGATATCATATAGATGAGAATCTGATAATTGACATTAAATTTTTTTCTCAATTTCATCTAGATTTGGGGTTCCTTAACATGTTCATAATTAAGAAGATAATATTTTTTAAAAAGCAATCATAGTATTTATTGCAAAGCCAAGCATTGTGGGAAATTATATTTTTTAATTTGAATTATTATTTTTTTAGCTAAAATCCTTCTTTTTTAATTAAAATTATGTTAACTCTCCCAGTGCATGTAACCAAAAATTCCCAGATTAATTCCAGGGCTACCAGGTACCAAGTTGAGGTTCAATGTTCTAATGACTTTGTAAAAGCACTTCTCTGCTTCAAAATTTGGAGGAACTTAAGTATACTCTGTAGGACAGTTAGGGGGCTCAATAGATACAGCACCAGCCCCAGAATCAGAAAGACTCATCTTCCCAAGTTCAAATCTGCTAACTGTGAACTCTAGGCAAGTCGCTTGACCCTGTTGGTCTCAGTTTCCTCATCTGTAAAATGATCTGGAGAAGGAAATGAACAAACCACTCCAGCATCTTTGCCAAGAAAAGTTCAGACATGACAATAGCATGTACATTCTTTAGGTACTCAGCTTGATCAAGGTGCTTTTTATCAAGAGCTACATTGTCCTTGGAATTAGAGGGTCTGAATTTAGGTTCCAGTTCTGTCCCTCATTAACTGTGTGTCTTTCATCAGACCACATCATCTTTTCAAGCCTTGGTTTCTTCATTTGCCAAAGATGGGAGTTAAATCTATTCTCTCCAAAGCCTTTAAGGCCTCTTCTAGCTCCGGGCTTCTATGAATCACTGCTGCCATAAAATAAGGAAGAACTTGATTCAAACTCATCCACAAGAAAGCATTGATTATCTAGAACAAGGTGACTTCTGAGACCCATTCAGGTCTAAAATACTATGATTGCCTGTTCTAAGAGACATATATGTTGTTGGTCAGTTGTTTCAGTCATATCTGACTCCACATGACCCCATTTGGGAGTTTCTTGGCAAAGATGCAGGAGTGATTTACCATTTCCTTCTCCAGCTCGTGTTATAGATGAGGAAACTGAGGCAAACAGGGCTAAAGGACTTGCCCAGGGTCACACAGCTAGTAAGTGTCTGAAGTCGGTTTTGAACTTGGGAAGCTGAGTCTTTCCAAATCCAGGACTGGCACTCTATCCACTGTGCCTCCCAGCTGCTCAAAAGACTTACAGAATCTTCTAAAAAAAGTGTCAAGTCAAGATCCAAAAAGATCTCAATATATTGAATCTAAGACGACAAAAAATGAATAAAGGCAAATGTTAAGTCACATCCCACCCATAGGCTCAAAGAATCAACTGTATAAGCAGTGGAAGGGAGAGGGAAGAAGTAGCTAGACAACAGGTGGGAAATGTCTGGGAGTAACAGTGACCAGCAACCTCAACATGAGTCAACAGCTCAAGCTGGGAGCCAAAAGGGTAAATAGAATAGTACATTGCAATAAGAGGGACAGAATGTCAAGAACCAGGGAAATCGGTTTTAGACTCTGCTGGGCTCTGTCCCGGTCAGATCACATCTGGAAGATTTTAATGCAGTTCTGTGTGCCACGTATTGGAAAGAAGATGGACAACCAGGAGCCTGTCAAGAAGGCTCACAAGGAGAGCCTTGGGAAATGGGGGGTTCCTGCCTCCTCCTTTTATTTTAAGACTAGATGTCCCTACTACACCCAAGCTGGAACTGCAGCGCTCACTCACAGTCTGATCTCACTGTCCATTCATGGGGGAGTTTGTTTTGACAAGTCTGTTCTCACCTTGGGCTGGTTTCTCCCTCCTAAGCATCCTGCTCATCACATTGGAGTTACCGTATTAGTTTGGACAACCAGTCAGCTTTAGCCTTACTTTAGCTCAGAACTCCCAAGCTCAAGAGATCCACCAGCCTCAGCCTCCCCTGGAGCTGCAGGGACTATAGGGGTGCACGGTCACATCTAGCCAGGATTCCCTCTTACTGATGGCCTCTGTATGGGGAAGAGTCTTATTCAGATAGAGGTAGAGTATGACCCCTAAAGAATCTCAGAATCCTCGTGGCTCGTATTATGGAAATCACACACTGCAGGTCTACAGCCTAGGCGGAAAGGCATACCACTCTTGGTTGAATAGATTCTCATCTCAGCCACCCAATCGGGAACCCTGCAACCATCCCTTCCCTCATTCTGAAATTCCACATAGCACAATAAGAAATGAGCAGGTAGGTGGCTCATTGGATAGACTAGCAGGCTTGAGATCAGGAAGGCTAATCTTCATAAGTTCAAATCTAGCTTCAGACACTACTTATTAGTCATGTGACCCTGGGTAAGTCACTTAATCCTGTTCCTCATCTGTAAAATGAGCTGAAGGAAGAAATAACAAACCAAGGAAATTCCAAAAATGGGATCCCAAAAGTCTAAAAGTAAACAACAATATATTGTAATAGCGATGAAAAATATTCAACATTCTTCCCAACTACCAACTTTTTTGTGGCACAGTGGATACAGTAGAAGTAGAGTCAATAAGATTTTAGTTCAAATCCAACCTCAGATACTTACTAGCTGTGTGACCTGGGCAATTAGCTTCACCTCTGTTTACCTCAATTTCCTCAATCTTGACATGGGGATAATAATAGCACCTATTTCTCAGGGTTGCTGTGAGTATCAAATGAGAATATTTGTCAAGTGCTTAGTACAGTGCCTGACACACAATAGTCACTTACTACATGCTAGTTCCTTCTTCCTTCTGCACAGTAACCTAGTAAGATAGGTATGGTCAGTATTACTTTTTTTTAAACCCTTACCTTCTGTGTTGGTATTGGTTCCAAAGCAGAAGAGTGGTAAGGGCTAGGCAATGAGGGTTAAGGGACTTGCCCAGGGTCACACAGCTGGGAAGTATCTGAGGGCAGATTTGAACCCAGGACCTCCCCATCTCTAGGCCTGGCTCTCAATCCACTGAGCTACCCAGCTGCCCCCTGGTCAGTAATATTATCTCAGCTTTCCAGATGTTTAAAGAGATGATGCAATTAAATAATAATAAATGACTTCATAAAGATTTATATAACTATATTTCATTTATATTAAAAGAAGTTATAAAGTACTTTATATTCATCATCTCATTTGACTCCCACAAAAATCAGGTGAAGTTGGTGCTATTATCAGACCCATTTTACAAATGAGAAAGTCTGAGAGTCAAAGAGAAGTGACTTCTTCCAGGGTTACCCATTTAGGAAGTATGCAAAGCAATGATCAAACCCAGGCATTTCTAACTCCAAATCCAGGCTTCTAACCACTCTACAATGATGCCTAATAATCAATCATCTAAGTGCCCACGATGTGCCAGGCAGTAGGAAAATGCATACATACAGAAAAATACTGCCTTATTTTTAAGTCAGCTTCTGCCTTCAAGGAGTTTCTATATTGATCTTCCCAGGGACCTACCAACTGATTATGTCATGGAAGAAGACTTGGACCCTAGTGTTCTGACTCCCAACTCTTTTTCCCTCTGCTCCTTCTAGGGATATCAGTCAGATTTGAATGGTGTGATGCCATCCAACAGCCTGTCCTAAGAATTACCCAGAACGATACGCCTATCCTCCCTCCATGCTGTTGTTATTCAATCATGCAGCCATGTTGGATGCTCTATGAACCCACGGACCATAGTATACCAGGCCTTTCTATTCTACTATCTCCCAAAGTCTATCCAAGTTCACGTTCATTGCTTCCGTGACCCTATTCATCTCATCCGCTACCTTCCCCTTCTTTTATCTTCAATCTGTCCCATCATCAAAGTCTTTTCCAATGAGTCCTGTCTTCTCATTATGTGGTCCAAGTATTTAAGCTCTTCAGCTGCAGTATTTGGCCATCCAGTGAATAATCTGAACTACTCTTTTGATGGATTTCATCTCCTCGTTCTCCAAGGGACTCTTAAAAATCTTCTCCAGCATCGCAACTGGGACGTGTCGATCTGTGGTGCTCAGCGTTCCTGAAATCCAACTCTAGCAGCCATACATTACTACTGCTGTGATAATACAGACCTTTGTTGACAAGGCGATGTCTCTGCTTTTATCTATGCTTTCCAAATATGCCCTAAATTGCTCTTCCAAGGAGCGAGTGTCTTTTAATTTCAAGGCTGCAATGGCCATCTGCAGTGATCTTTGAGCCCGAGAATATAAAATCCGACTCTGCTTCCATTTCTATTCCCTCTGCTTTCCAGGAGGCGATGGTACTGTTTGCCAAGATCTTGGTGGTTGGGGGCTTTTAGTGCTAAACTTCAAGGCACTTTCTCCACTCTCCTCTTTCACGAAACCTCATCAAGGGGCTTCTAAATTCATTGTTCACATTCTGCCATCAGAGTGGGATTGTCTGCATATCTAAGATTATTGATATTTCTCCTGGAAACCGCCATTCTGAATTTTGATTCATCCAGCCTGACATTTTACATGATATACTCTATAGATAATTTAAATAAATATAATGACAACATAGAGCCTTTTCCAACCTAAACAAGTTGATTAATTAGAGGCTCTCTAAATAGAATGAGGGAAAACCCTGCCCGTTTCCACTTGGAAAACCTACTAAACCAGGAATCAGGGGACCTGACTTCTAATTTCAGCTCTACCACTTCCTGTATGGATTTGGGTAAATTGTTCCCCTCTTTGGGGTCCAGTTTCCTCATCCATAAAATGAAAAGGTTGGTCTAGATTAGGAGTCTGAAGCTTTTTTAAGTCCTGGAACCAAAACCGGCAGTCCTTAGAAACCTATGGGCCCCTTCTCAGAATAAAGCTTTGAAGTGCATAAAATGAAATAAATGGAATTAGAATGGAATTTACTTATGTTAAAATATAGCTATCAACAAAGTAAAAGTTCCAAGTTCACAGACCCCTGAAATCTATCTGTGAATGCATTGGATTCGATCTGGAAGGTTCCTTCTAGTTCTGAAAAGTCCAAGTCTATGGACACATACCGACATGTTGCCTATTGAAACAGACAGCTTCCTACACATCCCTTTCCTTCATACTCTGGGGCTCTTCGGGAAAGCAGGATGCTACCATTTAAAAATCATCCTTGACCTTGAACTTTCCAAATGTGTTCCTCAATTTTCCTCTTTCATCTTTGTCTGACGGATGACATATGTCATTTCTCAAGTTCCGGCATTTAACCTAAAATAGCGGGGGAAAACATATCTTGCAAACAATCTCTATAAAATGTTACTGGGAGGGAAAAATCATTTTTTCCAATCAGGTTCTCATAGATCTGCTCTCTGTCTTTTGGGCTCTTCTTTCATTCTGGAAATAAGTTGACCCAGATTTTCTTTCCTGGAATCCCTACTTGGATTCCACTTGTAGTTAGTTGGGGGTGATGTCTGCTCCAAAGTATTATGGTTCCCACCATGGGATGTCAGTAATTGGGTTGACTCAGGTTCATACCAATGACTTTCCTGTGAAAATTTAAAACATGAGAGTATCATGAGTATGTCATAATGATAACCATTCTAAGTTTGGCATCAAGAAAATCAATATCGGGGGCAGCTAGGTAGCTCAGTGGATTGAGAGCCAGACCCAGAGATGGGAGGTCCTGAGTTCAAATATGGACTCAGACATTTCCTAGCTGTGTGACCCTGAACAAGTCACTTGACCCTTATTGCCTTGCCCTTACTGTTCTTATGCCTTGGAATGAATACACAGTGTTGATTATAAGATGGAAGATAAGAAAGAAAGAAAGAAAGAAAGAAAGAAAGAAAGAAAGAAAGAAAGAAAGAAAGAAAGAAAGAAAGAAAGAAAGAAAGAAAGAAAGAAAGAAAGAAAGAAAGAAAGAAAGAAAGAAAGAAAGAAAGAAAGAAAGAAAGAAAGAAAGAAAGAAAGAAAGAAAGAAAGAAAGAAAGAAAGAAAGAAGGAAGGAAGGAAAGAAGGAAGGAAAGAAGGAAAGAAAGAAAGAGAGGAAGGAAGAGAGGAAGGAAGAGAGGAAGGAAGAGAGGAAGAGAGGGAGAGAGGGAGAGAGAGAAAGAGAGAAAGAAAGGTCAAAGTTCAAATTCTGCTATGCTAAGTCATTTTACCTCTTTGTCTGCCTGAGGCAACTCTCTAGGACATATCTATTCAGTCATGGCAGCTAGATGGTACAGTTGGTAGAGGATCAGATTTGGCATAAGACTTGAGTTAGCATCCTGCCTCAAACGCTTGCTAACAATGTGACCTTATATAAGTCACTTAAACTCTTTCCACCTCAGTTTCCTCACCTGTAATATTAGGCTAACAATAACACCTTCACGGAGTTTTGAAAATCAAATGAGGTAACATATAAATCACTTTGTATACTTTAAACTGCTATATAAATAGAGGCAGCTAGGTAGGACAATGGATAGAGCACCAGACCTGTAGTCAAGAGGTCCTGGGTTCAAATATGACCCCAGACACTTCCTAGCTCTGTGACCCTGGGCAAGTCACTTAATCCCATTTGTTTAGCCTTTACCCTTTTGTCTTGGAGTTGTTACTAAGACACAAAGTAAGGGGATTTGTGGTTTTTTAAACTGTTACATAAATGCTAGCTATTTTTTTCTTACAATTTTCCTAGTGGTGAGAGGAGCTCCCACAGTGAAGAGATCTTCACAATGAAAACTCCCAGTTCCTTATAATTTCTCATATCATGAAAAAGCCTTCATAACACGACTCCTCTAAAAGCAAGGAATCAAATGGATCTTGAGAAGCAAAGGCTCATAAAAATGACAGATCTTGGACTAAACTCCCAAGGTCACTTGGCGTCATTTTTTACATTTTCTTAATTGATCTGAGAGAATTTTAATAGAGCACATTAGCACCTTCAGAGTTTCAGAAAATAATTATCCCATTATCCTTGGAGGCAATTTGTCCTAATGCATAAAGAGGTGGCTTTCAATCAGTGCTAGCTATTATTGTTGTTATTATCCATATTATTTCAAAGATACTAGTTCTATAGCAGATATCAAGGTATGCTGAGTAAAAGAAGTTTCTCCCTGGACCTATATGTCAGTAAAACGACAGTTAAACAAACAAACAAAAAAAAACTGTCCTGGGATTGTATAAAATTCTTTTTTTTATTTTATTTTTTTCAAATAAGAATTTTTCTCTCCCTCCTCTTCCCACCCATTGGGGCAAGCGAATACCTTTGTGACAAAAATTCAGTCAAGTAAAATGAATTCTCCCATTGGTCATGTCCAAAATTCCTTATCTTGAGCCTGCTGCCCCTCTATCAGGAGATGGTTGGGAGGCTTCACCATCTGTCCTTTGGAATCAAACCATACGAAATTCAACATCCCCCCAAACTTTTTCTAAGATGGTCTAATCAGTTCAACATAATTCAAACACTCATGAGGAATATGCTGTTGAGTCTCTCGATTTTACACATAGGGAAACTGAGGCCTAGCAAGATAGCTCACCTTAAGACACATAGTTAATGAATAGCAGAGCTCAGATTTGAATTCTTTTGATTCCTAAATCCAGGGTGTGTTCGACTAAACCTTGCTTCTTCCTTATAATTGGAAAGCTAACAACCACCAAATGTGTTGTCTTCCTTTTCACCCCTTGGTAAAAGCTTAGTCTGGAGAAAGTCAGAATCCCCATGATCCTTAAAACCATCCCTTTCAGAGGCCACAAATGGTATTATTCCAAAGCCCTGTTGGACATTTCCATTGGGGAGAGTATAGGGAAGAAGCAGATTGTCCCAAAAGAGGGTTCCCCTTTTTCCTTCAATGCTCCTAGGTAGCAAAGTAATCATCTAATCAACAAATTGGAAAAATGGGGACGGTACCAGTAGTGCGGTACCATAATCAACAAGACTTAGAGGATGGAAATTGCTGGAAATTCAGGTTTGGGGACAACTGATGGGATGATTTTAAGGAAAGAATAGATTCTTACTTCCTCCTCACTCAGTTTGCACCAAGGGAAAAGGGGAACAATCAATTTGGCTTTTGTTAGCTATTTGTTAGCTATGTGACTTGAGGCAAGCTGCTTCACCTGCCTTAGCCTCAGTTTCCTTATGTGTAAAATCAAGGAGTTCAATTCTAGAATGTGAATTGTTATATCTTCCTTCAACATTTTGTATCATATAGAACAGAGAGAGGTCCCCCTCATATTGGGTGTATCCCATAGGGCAAACTTAAAGAGAAACATGGGTAACAGTTTTACAGGGTAGGTTGTGATTTGCATTATTGGACAGAATAATTACATCAATAAAATTACAACTCCATTGGAATAGCAGCGAATGGGGTGCTCCCTCTCCTGACAGATTAGAGATCTTCCATACTTTCATAGTCAATTTTCTGTCTGAGATCCAACATACTAGAGACCAACTTGGTGCTACATTTCTCTGATCTTGGATTTCTTCTTAAAAGGCAGAAGAACAAGCCATCACTAGACTGATGCTCAAAGCCTTCCCTAATTGTGTTCCATAGGTATGGCCTTCAAGAATTTAGCATCGTGGAAGCTAGGCATATCTCAAGAGGTCAAAAGACAGAAAGAAGGGTCCCATACACACCAAACTATTGAGAGCAGTGATATTTTTTATTGTGAAAGCAAAGTCCTGGAAACAAAGTAGATGGTCACTAGATGGTGAATAGTTAATCAAATTATGATTTTTGTGTGTGTGCCATAAAAAAAGAAATGAATGAGAAGCATTTGGAGAAACCTTTGGAGAAGAATAGGAAGAATTCTATGAACAGATACAAAGTGAAATAAGCAGAAGCAAGAGAATGATATTCACAATAACTACAACAATGTAAATGGCAAAAATAAAAAACCCCACCTTAATGGGGTGATCAAAATGAGCCCTAGAGAAGAAGTGAGAAAAAGCCCTTCCCCCTTCTTGGTAGAGATGGTGGACTATGGGTGTGGAATATTGCATATATTGTCAGACTCAGTTGATGGTTTAGCTGAATTGCCTTTTTTGTTTTTCTTTCTATTTTCTTCTTTGTTGAGATGGATTGATGGGTATGAACAGGCGCAACATATTTGGAAAGGAAAGCAATTTAAAGACAAAAGATGAAAAAAATTTTTTAATAATTTGGGGACATGTTGCTGCCACCGTGTCGCACTGGAGGAAGATTTTAATTAATGAGTTATTTTTAAAAAGTAAAAGAAAAAGTCACTGTTCTCCTGGCACCTAACATGGTAACTAGCATGCAGGGCTGTATGAAAAAATATCAAATAAATCTTTGTGCTGTTTGTCATTCAGTGTACCAGACACGCTTGGAGTTTATTGTCTACACAGTTTTGTAATGGACTCTTCAGTGGTAGGTACAGTCCCTGACTTTTAGGCATTAATTCTTCAGTGATGATTCTAAGGGAATGAGAACCCTTGCTCCAACAGGATTTTAGGAAATAGCCTTTTCTTGGCAGAATGGCAAGGCATTGCACATAGAATGTTGCAATTAGAAGCAGAAAGACTTGGGCTTAAGTCCCACTTCTGACTTTCACCAGTTGTGCTTCCCCTGGACTCCTTTTGTTCAGTGGTTTTTCAGTCATTTCCAATTTTTCGTGAGCCCATTTGGGGTTTTCTGGTCAAAGATACTGGAATGGTTTGCCATTTCCTTCTCCAGCTCATTTTACAGATGAGGAAATTGATACAAACAAGCTTAAGTGGCATATCCAGGGTCACACAGTTAGTGAGTATCTGAGGCCAGATTTGAACTCCTAAAGAGGAGTCCTCCTGATTCCAAGTCCAGCATTCTAGCCATTGTGCTGCCTAGCAAGGACTCCTTTACTCTGGCTCTAATGTGTCTTTCAGTTCCATCAGTTTAGAACTACTGTAGTTTCAGTTGCCTTAACTAAAGAAGAATGGGAGCTTGCAGAAATAGGCCTTCAGATAGATCTAAGAGGCATCTATGTGGATATGGTATTCTACTTGGAATCAGGAAGATCTGAGTTCAAATCCTGCCCTACTTATTTACTAGCTATAAGTAACTGTGAGTACCACTTTGCAAATGCCCCAATGTGAGTCACTTATTCTCTCAGACTCAGTTTCTTCATCTGTAAAATGAGTATATCAATCACCCCAGATTATTATGAGAATCAAATAAGACACAGATATATATAAAGTGCTTTGTAATCCTTAAAGTACTATATAAATGGTAGTTAATTGAGTTTAGAGCGAAGTGGATACTCTGGGGAGAAGAAAGTCCCAGTGGACTTGTGAAAAAAAGAATGTTGGACTTCAGATCAGGAGACTTGAGTTTGAAGACCCAGGGAGCTTGTCAATAATACCTGAGTGATCTTGAAAACATAGCTTTGTCTTCATTGGAGTGAGGTTAGGATTAGATGATCACTAATTTAATACCTCCAAACCCTTGGTCAGCTTTAATAGAGCCGACCTTTATTATGAGGTCTGAGCTGTGTGGTTCTGTTATTGTTTTCAAATCTGGATAGCTCTACACATCTGATGTTTGCCATGCTAGTGCTGAGCTTCTCCAGAGAGATGCTGTCTTCTGGCAGGAAAAGATAAAAATGAAGGATACCAATGAGTCACTAACTCAGCTATAATTAACAGTGATGAAATATCCATCTGAAAAAAAATGGTAGAGGGGCAGACTTGAACCACTGACTGTTATGTTGTCCCAGGTTACAGCCAGAATTCAATACTGAAAGTACCTTTCCGTGGCTGGGGATTCTAAGAAAATAAATAGGAAGAGAATTCATGCAAACTCAAAAATACTGCTCCACTCTAGGTAACCCCAAATCTATGTGTTTATTTGCAATGGAAGACAGAGAGTTTACTGCCAGTATCAAGCTTCCCTTTCATGCATGGCTGTCTGGGAAAGACTGAGTGCTTTCCAACCTGCTGAAGGCATTTAGAGAAACTATGACCATAAATTACGCTGTACACGGTGTTCAACATACCACCTCCTGAACCCAAGGAGATCTATGTGAATGGCTCAGAAAGGCAGATCACCACTTAGGATCTACATTTTCATGGGCTGACCTGGAATGAGAAGTGATGGCTTCCATTGTGACCCAATAAATAAAAGCAACTTAAAGGCTGCTCCACAGCCCTGAGTTCCACCCATCCCACCCCTCACCCCAGTGTGCTCCCAGAGCCCAGCCCCAGCCATAACTCCCACCCCACAAGAGCAGCACGACTGCTTTATAACACCATCTGAAATCAAACACTGTTGTTATTTCTTTCCCCTTGCTGGGACAATTCCCAACTAAGATGGATAGATTGTGGTCAGGACCTAAGCAGGTTAACTAGTGGTCATCATGTTGGTGGTACTTTTGAAAAAGAAAGAAGAAAAAAGAAAGGGGAGAGAAAGAGGAGGGAGGGAAGGAAGGAAGGAAGGAAGGAAGGAAGGAAGGAAGGAAGGAAGGAAGGAAGGAAGGAAGGAAGGAAGGAAGGAAGGAAGGAAGGAAGGAAGGAAGGAAGGAAGGAAGGAAGGAAGGAAGGAAGGAAGGAAGGAAGGAAGGAATTGGCCCCATGTGGACAAAAACATTTGTAATCTAATACCTGTTGTGACATAAGGCAGATTTTGGAATCTCACATTTCCTTTTTGAATGGGTTTTAATTGAAATTGAAGGTGAAAAATGCAGATTACATTCTTAAGTGTTATCATCGTCATCATTATCATCATCAATATGTTAAAACAGTAACATCTGAACAGTGAGGCATCTAATATTTATACACTTTCTAATTTTAATTGGCTAAGAGCAATGCATTATCAGATAGATATTTACACAATCATTTCAAGCCACAGTTAATAATAAACTCCCTCCCTCAAAATAGAACAAAAAAGACCCTCCCCCCAAAACAATATATTTTCTCACACTGATAAGTCTCTTTCTTCCCCCCTCCCCCCACATTCTTGCAGACCCAGAGTCTTTTAAGTTACTAAGGAACAATTTCTCAATGGAGATCCTGGACCAGCCCCCTTTTTCTCTCAGTTCCATCTGAATTTTTACAACTTTGAAGCCACATAACCAGTGTGGTCTCACCATAACAATAAAGTCCCAAATGATTAGAACAATTTTCTGTTTCTCTAATGTGAGGAGATGCGAACATCTCTAAAAATAAGCTGCGATTCATATCAAAATAAAGACAATAATAATAACAAAATTTCAGCTCCATAGAACGGTTTCTTCAGATGACTGTGACAGTATTACAAACAAGTTAACGTACTGATAAGATTCTTATGGATTCAGTGTAGAGGTATGGATTAGTTCTGATTTCTTGTTTAGCTGCTTTATAAACATGGGTTTGTTTTTCTCTTGAAGTCAACTGGTGGAAGAGATATTCCTGCCATCCAGGTTAGAATCTTGTCTGACCCGAGGGAGGGCAGTGTGAGAAACCCACCCCCCACCCCCCTAAATGCCCTGGTTTTCTGATTTATGTCTTGCTGTTAGTAAATGGAAACCGTGACAAAGTTTACATTAGCAGACACATAGACATGCCCCAGCCTATAAATATTCCACAACGGAAAATAATGTCATGAATCCATCCCAAGAGAAAGAAGCTCGGGGTTCCCTTGGGACTTTAGAGAAGGGGGTGGGGAAGGAGACCTACCAACGGCAACTCTCTTTCACAGTGAGAATCCCAGGTGAGAGACAATACAGGTCTTACTAAAAGTGGGACATTGAGCCCTGGAGAATAAATGAAGAGATGGGGAAATGGCGGCCACCCTGCTGCCTGAAAAATCTGGAACTGGCTCCAACAGGTAACTCGTCTTCATGGTTGGTTGTGGTTTCCTTATCATAAAGGTGGCCGGGGATGAGTTTAAAAGCCCAATTCCATAGTGGTTCATAGAGTGTCCTGCCTGGAACATAGACGCATCCTTGAACTCGAGCCCTTACAGTGTCAGCTGAAGCTTCGTCATGTTCCTTTGGTGCATGTTGTGGTGACGTACTAACTCGTCTGAACGGGCAAATTTTTTCTGACAGCTGGGCCACCGGCAGCTGAAGGGCTTTTCACCTGTTAATAGAAGAATCAGTCAAGGGTGCGAGTATCTGAGGAAGCGGGCACATGCACAGTACCAAAGACAGGGCCAGGATCAAAGGCTTAGGTTAAGTCATGATAAAGGAACAGAAGGAGCTGCCGTGGGAAGTCATCGGATCACAGGATTTAGAACCAGAAGGGACCCGAGAGTTCGGCTAGTCCAATGCCCTCATGTTACTGATGAAGGAACTGAATCTCAGAGAAGGGAAGTGACTTGGAGCTGGAAGGGACCTTACAGGTGATGAAGTCCAACCCCCTCATTTACAGACGAGGTCATCAAAACCTAAGGAAGTTATGACTTACCTAAGGTCACATAGATATCGAGTGTCCAGGGCTGGAAATTTGAACCTGTATCTAAAGCTCTTTCCACCACTCAGAAGTAATATACTCCAATTTCCTCATTTTATACATGAGAGAACTGAGGTCCAGAAACATAAATGACTTGCCTAAGGTAATAAATAGCTGATCTGGGTGGTGAATTCCTATCCTGTGCCTCTAGATCCTACATTCTCCCCAATTGTACCACAAAGCCCACTCTATCAGTGAGGCTCTTTCAGTGAAGGTCTTCAAGAAAAAGATGGATGACCATCTTTCACCATGTTATTGAATATCATAGACCACACTTATTTGGGGATTACTAGAATAATAATATATTGTCTTTATAGCCATTATCATTTGACACAATGAGCATACTGGAGGTCACTGATTCTCATGTAGCTAAGGTTTGGACTAGATGGCCACTGAGGTCCCTTCCAACTCTGAAGTTCTGTGATTCTGAAACTTGAAATTAGTTGGGGCTCTTTTCCTGAAAAAAAGCAAGCTTAATATGAATCGGAAGTGTGATGTGGCTCTAATGCCATCTTAGCTAACATTAACAGAAATAGAGTCTCCAGGACCAGAGAGGTGAGAGCACCCACCTTCTCCTCTGCCTTGATCAGAAGACCCATCTGAAGCATTGTGTTCAGTCCTGGGTGCCACAGTTTAGGAAAGATATTGACAAACAGGACCAGGTAATCAAGAAGGTGACAGGACTGAAAGCCATGCCATATGAGAACAGATGGAAGGAATTGTGATCATAGGAGCATAGACTTAGACCTGGACCTCAGTTGTTATCTAGTCCAACCCCCCCTCCCTCATTTTACAGATGAGGAAACTGAGGCCCAAGGAAGTGAGGTGACTTGCCCAAGGTTACACAGGTAGTAAGTAGCAGAGCTGGGATTCGAACCCAGGTCCTCTGACTCCAAATCCAGCATTCTTTCCACTGCACCACACTGGTGATATTTACCCTGGAAAAGAGAAGACTTAGGGGGTACATACTCTCTATTTACAAATACTTAAGAGTTTTCATGGGGAAAAGAGAAATGTTTTCGCTTAGTCTCAGAGTTCAGAAGTGGGACCAATAGATCAAAGAAGCAGAGGTGGATTTTAGCTCAATATAAGGAGACAGTTCCAAACAATTGTGTTCAGATTTATCCAGAATTGGAATGAACTGTCTTAAGTCCATCAAAGGAGGTAGGGTGACCACTTTTCACAGATAAGGTAGAGGAGAATCTTAAGGAATGGACTTGTTATGGAGATGACTTCTGAGGTCATTCCTGTCTCTGAGATTCTCTGGTTTAGTGTTTTCCTAGAGAGATCCTTAACACTGAGAGATTAAAAGAGGATTATATAAGGTAGGGTTCTTCAGCTTTTTTGTATTTATAATTAAATGCCTTTGGCAATCTGATAACACCTATGGAGCCCTTAGGATAATATTTATAAATCCATAAAATACATAGTATTACAAAGAAAATCAAACAGATTGAACTATAATTTTTTTTAAGTTCCCAGGTTCCCAGTTAAGAACCCCTGCTATAGGAGAAATATATAGATTGTAATATTCTAATTAATAAGACATATGGGATGGTCCATTAGCTCCTACCCTTTGATATTTAATTAAAAGCCGATCGAGTCCCTAAAAAACAAAAGTAACAAAATCAAATCTCAATGAGTCAGAGGATTTGAGGAATAGAGACATTTCAGTAAATGGAATATTTTGGTTCACTCAAATGTAAACAGAAAATCTCTCTTATTTCATTCCTTAAATCTTAGGGTCCTTGAGATTGGAGGAATCTTAGGGATGATGATTACATGCCAACTCATATCTGAAGAAGGAAACTTTATTTTTAAACTAAAAAAAAAAACCCTTTGTAAAAACCACTAGTTTTCTTTCTTGTCTCAGTAAGTGGAGAATAATGAACCTCAGTGAATGTTTTCTTGGTAACTGAAAACTTTTCACAGCAAGGAATAGAAGATATGGGTCCTAGGCACTTCTGCTTTACTGATCCTCTTATGAATATATTTTTTTATAAATGCATGTGATTTTGCAATAGAAACATCTCAAAAGCTCCATCCTCAGTGTTAGTTTCAGAGAGAGAGAGAGAAAGAGAGAGAGAAGGGGATGACTGATGGATAGCCCATTTCAGTGATGGTGAACCTATGGCACAGTTGCCAAAGATGGCACACAGAATGCTCTCTGTGGGCATGTAGTCACCCTCCCCACCCCCACAGAGTTTGTTACTAGAGAGGCAGAGGTACTTGGGCAGAGCTGCTTCCCTCCCCCTTTCCACCATGCCTGATAACATTTTTTCACTTCACCCACCCCTCTTCCCAGCAGCCCAAAGGGAGCACATAAGGGATATGGTGGGCAGCTCACAGGAGGCTGAGCTGGAGAGGAGCAGGGCTCTCGGGTCACTTTTCTCCACCCTCTACACTTGCTGAGGACATTCCTCATTTTACCCAACCCTCTACCCAGCAGCCCAATGGGAATAATTTCTCCCTCCCCTGTGTGGAGTAAGTGTGTGTGGGGGGGGGGGCAGGATACACCTGGTACTTGTTCTCTGGGGGGAGGGGGCATGGCATTCCATCTCTAAAAGGTTCGCCATCTCTGGCCTATGTGATTACACTGGTGTCTCCCTTTGTCAAAAGGTGAATATACAGGTACCTATACAGGAAGAAGAGTCATATAGACTGGGCAGATACTTGACTCTCCTATCCAGAAAAGCAAAGTCCCAGTGAGGGTTCTGGTTGAGTTAGTTCTGCTTTGTTGAAGTCTTGCTTTATCAATCTTTGCCTAAAACTCTCTAGACCAAACTCCCAACTAAAAAGATCTCATGGTGCCCATCCAAAGAGTTGGCTACTTGAGGGCAATAAAGTCCTTTATTTTCCAATTTCTAAAAATTGGCTTGACATGGATTGACAGAAATAGACTAATAGATATGGCTTCATGATTGATAAAAACACTACATGAAATCACTCTACAGACTATCTGCTGGATCTTAGAAAGACACCAATGGCCCTAAGATGCCCAGAATCAATCATGTAGAATGGCATAGAAGAGACAGCTGGGATCATCATATTAACTAGACTCTTTCCTAATGGCAACAGTCATCTGATTCATATTTGTAAAAGGCTTATGGTAACTACATACAACTTCATAGTTACTCATGGGGATGAATTAAGCACTTTGGGAAAGTTGTATCATTCTTTCTGTCCACCAGGACATGGATTTGATGTGCTAATTTTTATTATGTTGAGGAGGAGGGGAATTCAGTTCTAGAAAAGGGTCACCATTCATCACTATGCTAGATTTTTTTTTCAATTTTTGTTTCGATTTTATACCCCTTTTAATGTGGGAAAAACTCAGCAAAGCAAATGATTCTTTTTGGCTCCCAAAAAGAATCTTTGCTTATGTCACCTATCCCACTGATTGAAGCTATTTTCAAATGAAATTATCAACTGAATTATCAAGCACAGGTACAATTTCTAAAGGCATCTGGGTTATTTTTCATCTCTTCCTGTGCTGACTTCTTCCCTACCATATGGGAGTATGGAAGTTTCTGGGGGGTTTCCCCCAGAAAAAGGGAAAGCTACCTACAGAAGTTTCCCCAAATGGAGAGAGTATCCCAAAAATCTTAGTGCTATTATTTTCAGCAATTAATGCTTAAAATTTTACTAAGAATTTTTCAATGCCCTCTACATTTACAAAGAGGAGCCAAGTGAAATATTGTATACATGCTGTTGGATTTTGTCCTTGGGAACTCTGTGCTACATCAGGGCAATCTGAGTCTCCAATACATATCATCATACCAGATGTGGTGACGTAGGAAATAAATAGCATGGAGAGACCTTCTGGGCCTGCAGGGACATCATTTCCTTCTTTGGACTTTCCATAAAATGAGGGGGACAGACGAAATGATCTTAAAGGCTCCTTCCAAATCTAAGTCCTGTGACCCTGTTATCCCTAGCATCTCTGCCAAAGCCAATCCTAACTCTCCCTACCATTGTGGAGGGGAGAAACAGGCTCAGTATGTATTTCAAGGTGAGCAACCAAGAGCAGTAGCGTGGGTTGTGTGAGATCATGTATGAGAATCATACTGTACAATGCTAATGTAAGGGCAGCTAGGTGACACAGTGGAGAGAGCTCTGGAAGAGCTGAGTTCAAATTCAGCCTCAGACACTTAATAGCTGTGTGACTCTGGGCAAGTCACTAAACCTCTATTTGCCTCATTTTCCTCAACTGTAAAATGGGGATGATAATAGCAGCACCTACCTCGCAGAGTTGTTGTGAGGATCAAATGAGATAATATGTATAAAGCACTTAGTGTAGTGCCCGGCACCTAGTAGGTGCAATTTAAATGCTTATTCCCCTCCCTTCCTTTCCCAAAAGAAGTGCTGTCATTATTGTTTCTATAGGCAAACAAAACAAAATATATATACTGGTTTGTGAAAAGCATTCCTCCTAATGGAATATAAGAAATCATATAAAATCCATGTTCTTGACCATTGGGTCATGGTATGGAAAGGCTATTGGGCTGGAAATCAGCACATTTGGGTTCAAGTTCTAGCTCTGAGTCTTAGGGCCTGTTGTGACCTTAGATAAGTCACGTTATCTCTCTAAGTCTCACAACCTCATCTATAAAAAGAGGAGAGAAGATTAAATGGTCTTTACGGATCCTTCTAGTTCTAAAACTATCTGATTCCTTGATCTCTGCTGTTCCCTCCTATTTCCAATAGGCTCTATGGTTTAGAATATACTTTCTTGCCAACAACTATGAAGATGGTATGTGGTATTTGAAATATTACCCCCAGTTTATCATAGGATGGAAACTAAGTCTCCGAGAGGAATAAAGCCTAGCCTAGCATCACACAGCTAGGATCCGAGTCAAGATTTGAACTGTCATAGCTCCAATTCCAGTACTCTTTGCACTCTACCATGATGCCCCTCAGAAGGAGGTATCTGACTTTGAGAAAGACACTAAACTCCTCTGGACCTCAGTTGACTCATCTCTTCTAGAAGAGTGTTGGGCTAAATGGTTCTTTAGGGCTCTAACATTCTTTGGTTCTATCAAACATGTTCCATCAGCCCAGCAAAAATCATTCTTGGCTACAAGAATACAAGAATGGCTACAAGATCTCTAAAACTGAGCTTAGGTGGCTCGTCTCTCCCAAAATAGAGAGCATGATCTCAGTAAGATCAAGAAAGAGAAGTCATTTGGTGATTTTGTGGCCTGTTGCTTTTCCATTGAAGCCGATCCTTCTCTAAAAAATAAATCGTGGCCAAAACTTGGTTTTGAACAAGACTCTCCTCTACCCCTCCAGAGATCATTTCTTTTTAAACATGCCATGGGGGTGGGAGCACGGGTTCTTCTCTCTGTCTCACCCTCTTTGCTTTCTTCCTTTCTTGAACATTTTGATGAATTGGCATTTGCCTTGGGTTGGGCTAGGCCTGCCTTGATTTGGACCCCCTCTTATCATAAACAATTTCATTCTGCATACATCAAGAAAATAATGAAAAAATAAATGTGAAGAAAAGTTTTACGCACTTGTTTTACCTGTATGAGTCCTGGTGTGAGTCTTTAGGTGGTCGGACCGGGAGAACTTTCTCTGACAGGTTTTACACTGGAATGGTTTCACACCTAAACAGATAGAGAGAGTCTAGTCCCACACTGCAACCCCTCTGAGCAGAGCAGGGAGGCTAAGTACATCCCCCCAAAAGCTACTTCCAACAGTTATTAGAGCCAATGCCTACTCCTCATTAGGATCACTATCTATTCCAAACTCGGGAAATAAATGGCTCTCTGGACCAGCCCTCTTGTCTCTTGAGAGCTAGTTTCCCAACCAGAAATGTTCAGATTCTCCCCAGGTCCATAAAAACGAAAATATATCTTCTGAGTCAGTTTGGAAAGTGAGTCACATATAACAAATGTCCCATTCCTCCAAACTATCCCTTTCTCCTCTCGCCTCCTCTTTTCCATCTCTCTGTCTCTGTCTCATAACTTTCAGATGACTGCTAATAAGACTATTACTCTGTGACTGGGAGGAGAAACCGGGGTGATTAAAATAGTATCTTGGTTTTCTTTGTTTGAAGCAGATGAGAAACTTTAGTGGAAATACTAAACAGAAGACTGACTCATGACCTAATTCCAACAAGCAGCATTCAGCATTGATGAGAGCCAAGAAAATCTTCACATCCTGGCAAGAGCTGGACCTACAAACCTGTGTGTCTCCTTTGGTGTCTTTTGAGTTGGTCCGATCGAGAGAATCGCCGTTCACAGTCCTTGAAGTCACACTGATAGGGCTTCTCCCCTTTAAGAGTACAGATTCCATGTGAGAAATAATGGGGGTTAAGGGGACCCTTAGGTTGAGGGGACATGTCTGAGGAGAGACTCTAAATGAACAGTCTAATGCAAATACCAACAACATGGAAGTGGGTTCAAATCAAGAACACATGTGATACCCAGTGGAATCCCAAGTCGGCTATTGGGGGGGGGGGAGAAAATTATCTTTGTCTCCAATGAACAATGTTTTGAAATGACCAAATAAAATATTGTTTTAAAAAGAGAGAGACTAATGTGAGACTCTGGGAACACAGAGACACGGAACAACTGCCTCCATTGGGATAGGAGAGTACCAACGAGAAAGTCTTCTCTTATGGAAAGTACCAAATCTCCATTTCTGGAACCATCCTTACATAATATCACCAAAGACAAATCTAGTCGTGCATTCTGGGAAACTAAGATATTGGATTTCATTCAATTCAATAAGGATTTACTGAGTACCTACTGTGTGCCAGTCCATCGACAAACATTTGTTAAACACTATGTTTTAGGCATGGTGTTAAGAATTGGGCAAATAAGGAAAGGCAGAATAAGGAAAACAAAATCAGTCTCATCACCCAAGGAGCATTTTTTAAAAACTCTTACCTTCTGTTTCAGAATCAATACTAATTATCAGTTCTGGGCAAAAGAGCAATAATGGATAGACAATTGGAGCTAAGTGACTTACCCAGGGTCACCCAGCTAGGAAGTGTCTGAGGCCAAATTTGGACTCTGGACCTCCCATCTCTAGGCTTGGCATTCTATCCACCAAGCCACCTAGCTTCCCTGAACCAAGTAGTTTTAGTATTCATTCCTTAGGGGCAAAAAACTGAGACAGGGATCAAGTGATTTGCTTAGGATCACAACACAGCTAGTGTCTGAAGAAGGATTCTATCCCAGACCTTCTCGTCTCCAGTGTTCTATCCCCATGATACATTGCACTCCTACAACAGTGTTATATTTATAGTCAGGAAGACCCATGCTGGAATCCTGCATCAGATGCTTCATAACTATATCTCTCTCAGCCTCAATTTCCAAATCTGTAAAATGGGAACAATGATAGCACCCATCTCAAAGAGTTGTTGTGAAGATCAAATCAGATAATATAGGTAAACTGATTTAAAATCCTTAAAGTGCCATCAAAATGGGAGTTGAACTTACAAAACATTTCTGGCTTCTTCTTTCATGGGGAAGATCAGATGACTGGATTGTGAAATTGCTTTGCAAGGTCTGGCCTCAGCAAGTGAAGCCCCCTCCACAGAAAAATCAGTCACACTCAATGCTGGGAACTAAGCTATACAGGCCAAATCTGTGACCTCAGGGTCCTCCTGGCTTCTTTGTGGGATTCCCAAGCCTAAGAGGTGGAAAGTTGGAATAGGCTATGGCCAGGGCTCAGACTCAAAGGAGGAACCTATGATTTTCCAGGAGGCTATAAATGTCCTCACAACATTTTAAATTCATTATTGGGGGGGAGGGCAGAGTTGCTAACAATAGTAGCAAAATCAGAGGTTCATGGAATTTGGAATCTGAACTGGACCTTCAAGCCCATCTTGGCCCCCCTTGTCTGAAACAGGACTCCCTCTACAATAGGGGCTCTGACCTTGGGGACCCAGAAGTCCTGTGGATGAATTTCAGGAGGTTTGTGAATGTGAATGAAAAAAAAATTACTATAATTTCACTAACTTCTACTGAAAATTTAGTATTTCCTTCAATTACTTAAAAACTTTATTCCGAGAAGGTATCCATAGGCAGTCCAGACTACCAAAGGGGGCCATGAGCCCCCAAAATCAGCTGATAAACATTTATTAAGCACCTACTACTATGTGTAAGGCAATGGCAAAGAAGAGAATTGTCAAAGAACCCCTGCTTTGTAGCATCCCAAGTGGCCAATAGATGAAAATAGCACCTTGGTCTATAGGGCAGAGATAGGGACAGCACCTGAGATTTCATTGGCATAAGGAACTCCCAGATGAGGAAATTCCCTCTTCCAATGCAGGAGAGCACCTTCTCCACAGTTTAGAAGCTGCCTCAGCCCCTGAGAGGAAGTTCAGTGACTGACCCAGGATTCCATCACCAGTATTGTCAGAGGCTTAGCACCCTGTCTGGCACGTAGTAGGACTGTTTGAGAGGCTGGACTTGAATCCAGGATTTCCTGGTTTTAAGGTCAGTTCACAATCCCCATATTTCACATTGTCTCAATGTGTGTGCATACACATGTATATGTATATATATAACATGTACATGAATGTATATGTGTGTTATGCATATGCATGTTCTATCTATATACATGTATAAAGAGATAGACAGAAAGATAGATGGATGGATAGATAGATAGATAGATAGATAGATAGATAGATAGATAGATGACAGACAGACGGACGGGCAGCGGACGGGCGGGCAGACGGACGGATGGATGGACGGACAGACAGACAGATAGATATAGATAGATAGATAGATGGATAGATAGATAGATAGATAGACAGACAGACAGACAGACAGACAGACAGACAGACAGATAGATAGATAGATAGATAGATAGATAGATAGATAGATAGATGGATAGATGGATAGACAGACAGAGGCACAGACAGACACATTTTTTTTCTTGAAAATCAATAAATCAACAAGCATTTATTAGGCACTATATGCCAGATACTCTATTGGGCACTGGCAGTACAAAGATACATATAAAATTGTATCTGCCCTCAAAAACTTCACATTCTATCCAAGAAAACAAGGGGGAAGGGGAAGGGGAAGAAAATCAACCTTCTATAGCTACCATGTGCCAGGCACTGTGCCAAGTGTTTTCTTTTTCTTTTTTTTAGCAAATATCTCATTTGATCATTATAACAACACTAGAAGATAGATGCATAATCCCCATTTTACTGTTGTGGAAACTGGGATAAACCAAGGTTACATGGTTTGCCCAATATCATATAAATACTAAGTATTTGAGGCAACATTTGAATTTGGGTCTTCCTGACTCCAGACTCAGTATACTATCCACTGTCCCCCCCTTTAAGCACGTTATACTTCGGCCAAGCTGAACATCTCTCTCTGACTCTCAAACTCAGATTGTGCCCTTGTGCCCTCTATTCTTTTGGTTGCATTGTTTCCTATGAATACTTTCCCCTTCTTTTCCCACTAAATTGCTACTTGATCTTTACAGACCTAAGCCAATGCTTCCTCTTCCAGGAAGTCATCTGTGATCTCCCTGGAGTGTTTGTGGCCATGAATAGAATAGACTCAACTGACCTCATCACCAGGAAAAATATGATCTATTCTCATCACCTGGCTTATTCTATGCAGTCATGTAACTACTCTTTTTTAAAGGATTTTTAAAAAAGATTTCCCAAAACACTCTACCCTTCTCGATCCTCTCAACATTTCTAGCAACTTGCATGGCAAAATTTTCCTTTGATATTTTTAATTTCTTCTTTACTCCTCAGTTGTGGCCAGGATGTTGGTCCCTCAAAGAAGCAATTGGCTAATGGGATGGAGAGTAGCCTTGGAAGCAAAGACTCACTGAATCTCAAAGCTGGAAAGAAGCTCAGTGGTCATCAAATTCAACTTGTACCTGAAAAAGATTTCTCTCCAGCATCCCCAACAAGTGTCCATCTAGCCTTTCCTTCAAGATTTGCCAGTGATTGGAAATTACCCTCCCAAAGTCTCACATTCCACTTTCAAATAACACGAATTGCTAGGAAATTTTGACTTACTACTACTAGACTACTACTGTTGCTGCTGCTGCTCCTACTACTATTAGCTAACATTTCTGTAGTGCTCTAAGGTTTGCAAAGAACTTCACTTGTGTTATTTCATTTGTTCCTTACTATAGGGTGAAGGTTTGTTTTTACAAACCTGTGAAACAGGTGCCACTATTATCCTATCTTACAAATGAGGAAACTGAGGCAGATAGGTTAAAATTAAATGACTAAAGGGCAGCTAGTAGCTTACCTTGCCTGGAGATGGAAAGAGTTGGGTTTAAATCTAGCCTCAGACACTTTCTAGTTGTGTGACCCTGGGCAAGTCACTTAAGCCCGATTGCCTAGCCCTTGCTGCTCTTCTGTATTCAAATTAAGGCTAAGATGGAAGGTAGGGTAAGACAGTAGAAAGTGTCTACTGCAGGATATGAATTTTTCTTTCTAATTCCAAGACTAGGACACTAGCCACTGCCCTCCACATCTGGCCTAAACTGACCTCTTTGTAACTTCCCCCCTCTTTGCTCCCAGATTTGACTGAGTAAATCTAAGACCTAATAAATCTAAACAAGCCTTGCCCATGTGTCAGTCTTTATATTTGAGAACAGCTAGCATTCTCCTCTCTCCTTTCCCTTTATTCTGTCTTCTCCAGGTTAAATATATTTAATTCTTTCAACTAATTTTCATATGGTGTAAACTTGAAAGTCTTCAATGTCCTGTTTCCTCTGCAGTCATTCTCTATCTAGCTTACTGGTAGTCTTCCTAAAATACTGAGCACAATGTTTCAGATATAGTACCACCAGGAGAGATTTTAGAACTGACAGCAGTATGGAGAAATGAATAAAGCACAAAACTTGGAGTTTCAGAGACCTGAGTTCAAATCCTACTTCAGATACTCACTAGTTATATAAATGAACCTGTCAGGACCTATTTTCTCATCTGTAAGGGGTTGGATTTCATAGGCTCCCAACTGTCATCTCTTTATTCTTCCATTCACCCCCATTAGCCCATCCTTAAACTTCTCAAAACATTCCTTACTTTCCACTACAGAAATCCCTTGCTTCCTTCCCAGCATTCCTGAACCCCATTTGGATTCAGGTTCTAAATACGGTTCTAAAAGTAAATCCAGCATAAGAAGCCTTTATGGCAGGAACTCGTTGCTGTCAAACATGGGATGAAAGGTGATGGGAGTGACTTACCAGTATGTTTTCTGCTATGCATCTGTAAGTGGGACAGCTTGAAGTATCTCTTGTTGCAGCCTGGATAGGCGCACATGAATGGGCGTTTCTCATTGGTCTCCGTGGCCGATCTCACGATGGTAGGGGCTACCCCAGGCACTCGCCGGACATCCTGCAATGGCAAAGCCACAGGTCAGATGGACTGTCTTGGAATAGAATTGTAAAGGATAGATAAAAAAATACCCAGGTCTGTCCCTGGGAAGAAATGAACAGTAATTACACCAAGAATGGAAGGAAAATCTTTGTCTCCAATGAATAATGTTTGGAAATGACCAAATAAAATAATATTTAAAAAAAAAGAATGGAAGGAAAAGAAATAACTGATAAAATGATGGCCTAAGAAAGCTCTCAGTGCATCGTCAGTCCCTGCCCTTCCCCTCCTCCATGGCAGGCCATGAGGTCATACATAAAAAGTCATGGCTTCCAAAAACTATAGTTACTCAAATTCTTGGACCTCGTGATTCTTCTTTGGGAAATAAGCCCCAACGAAGAATAGCCAACGTTTCTATTTTGCTGCCAGATTTACAGAGTGCCTTCTGTATACCATCCCACTGGTTTCTCAGGATGACCCTGTGGCATAGATAAGAATGGATATGATTATCCCAAAGAAACAGTCTCAATCATTTAGTAACTTGCTCAGGGTCACCCAACTAGTGTCAGAAATAAGATTCAAACTCGTGCTTTTCCTAACTCTAAATCCAGAACTCTTTCCTTCACACCAGGATGTAATAACAAGAGGAGGTGAGGGAAAGGGAATTTGTATAAAACATACTCAGTCTGACCATTTTTTAAAAACTGTGATCTCATTCCTCCTCTCATTAGGAATATCATCTACTCTTGCATATCATATCCTTCTCTGTCACAATATTAAAGACTTGCTAAGAGGTTATGTGACTTTCCCAGGGTAGCACAGCTGGTAGACTTGAACTCAGATCTTCCTGACTGTGAGACCAATTGCCCACTGCCAACTATATCTTTTTGTCCTGATTATCATAACATTTTAGTCTATCTTCAATTACATACATACATACATCTCTTAAATTATTTTAATTGACCATATAGTTTTCTCAAGATTCTTTATTCTAGGTACAAACACTAAGGTACCAAGCTACAGTTTTCTAGATTCTCCTACACCTAAAGATCACCTTGTCCATTAGGGAGACATCTAAATTATTTCCTTTGATGCCAGGTATAGAATTTTGCATATTGTTGGTGTTTGTTAAATTTGATAGAAAGATGGATGAATGAATAAGTGAATAAATGAATAAATGATGTCCTTAATGCACACAGTGCTTTAAAATGTTAGAATCTTGGGATGCTTGGAAAGGCTTTAGGATATGGAATGTCAGAGAAAGCCAGAAAGTTTTAGAGCTATAGATCATAGAATGCTAGAGATGAAAGAGACCTTAGAACATAGAACATAGAACGTTAAAACTGGAAGAGAGGGACAGCTAGATGACTCAGAGGATAGTGAGCCAGGTCTGGGTTTAAATCTGACCCCAGACATTTCTTAACTCTGTGACCCTAGACAAGTCACTTACTCCATTGCTTAGCCCTTACTGCTCTTCTGCCTTAGAAAGAACCAATACGTACTAGCAGAAAGAAGGCTTTTAAAAACTGAATGAGTTTAAATTTTAAAATGCTAGAGCTGAAAGGAATATTAGAGACTATTTATATGAGCAATGGAGACTCAGAACTTAATTGACTCATTTTTCAGTCGTGTTCCATTTTTCATATTCCCATTTGGGGTTTTCCTGGCAAAGATACTGACGGGGTTTGCCATTTCCTTCTCCAGCTCATTTTAGAGATGAGGAAACTGAGGCAAACAGCAAATGTCTGAGGCCAGATATGAACTGAGGGAGATGAGTTTTTCTGACTCCAGGTCCCTGTGCCACCTAGGCTACCCAGCTAATTAGTTGCAGAGCTGGAACTGGGATCCAGTTCTCTTTCAATCCAGCAAAGTATTTTTTTCCACTACACCATATTGACTTCTGCATTATTTTCATAGGCTGCCATGTACTGTTAGAAATGTAACTGTTACATACCAGATGAAATCAGAGGACTGACTGCCACAGGACCTTGGCACAACTAGTTGAGGTTTCATGAATGTCATTTTGAATTGTATAAATTTTGATAGAAAAATTAAGAAATATGGCAACGTTATTCTATTCATTTGTAAAATTAGGGAGTTAGAGTGGGCGACCCCTGAAGTCTCTTCCAGCACTGACTCACATGCTACAATGCTATTCTGCAATTCTCCTTTATAGTTCTAACCACAGGCCACTGAAATGAAGCAGGGAAGGTTGGAGGAGACCAAAAGGAAGTCAAAGCAAATACTATCCTTTTCCATAATTTGCAATAAATGTCTTACAGTGATAGAATTACAAAAGAATTTTCTATGGAAAAACAACCCAAAGACAACTAAACTGTAAGATCTTGGGACAAAACAACCCCCTAGAAAATGAAGGGGTTCAACTAGATTCTCCATCAGTCTCTTCCAATTTTAATATTCCATTTTTCTACTGCCATCAGGATTCTGAATCTGGAGTTTATTTGTTGTTTTTTTAATAGATTTTGATAACTGTGTTTCAACATAATTGGTTTCCTTTGTAATCTTCTGTATTTTATTTTGGCCATTGAAAAATATTATTCTGGGAAGGGGTCAATAGGCTTTGCCAGACTGCCAAAGGATGGAATGATACATACACAGACATACACACAATAAGAATGCTTGGATTAAAGCACTGCAAGCTTTAGAGCTGAAAAGGAATTTCAGTTTCAAATTACCTAATTCCTTCATTTTATAGATGAGGGAAACTAAGGCCTGGAGTAATTAAGCAGCCAGCTTTTGAAAAATTCAAACCCTGGTTTCTAATATCAAATCCAGTGGCTTTTCCCACTATGCCACAGTCTCCTACATTATTCCTCCACTAATTGAGAATTAAGGTAGGTGCTCATCTCAACCTCTGATGTAAGCGATCATTCCAGTCCATTCCTGCACCTGTAAAAAGGAAGCCCTTCATCAAGGGTGTAGGTGACTTTTTTCTATGAGAGTTTTTGTAATCTACTGAAATTTTCTTGAGCTCAGGTAGACATTCTTGAACTTGCAAGGAAAAGGTTTAAGCACCTACTATATCATAGTGCTATTCATAATTTCATTCAATTATTAATAATGCTTTTTAAACACTTACCTTCCATCTTGGGATCAATAGAAAAGCAGTAATGGTGGTTAAGTGACTTGCCCAGGGTCACACAGTTGGGAAGTATCTGAAGCCAGCTTCAAACCCAGGACCTCCCATCTCTAGGCCTGGCTCTCAATCTACTAAGCCACCCAGCTTCCCCCATTAATAATTATTAAGCTTGGGGAAAATGGGAGGAAGGCTGGTTTGAAATCAGAGAATATATACTGCTTATATGGCCTTGGCCATGTCTTTTAAGGGCCTTGGGCATGTCTCTTAACCCTTCAAGGCCTCAGTTCCTCATTTATAAAATAAGGGAGTTGGACTAAATTACCTTTGAGACCTATAAAGCTTTAAAATCTATTATGTTCTACTTCTTTGTGGTATCCCCACAAGTAATAATAATATGATGTTTTAAATTTTGCAAAGAAAAAACTTTTCGTGTATGGTTTACATGTCCCCTCAGAAGAATGGAAGTTCCTTGAGAACAGAAACTATTGTGGCTTTTTTCTTTGCATACCCTGCACTTAGTACAGTACCGTACCTCACAGATATAATAAGTTCTTATTGATTTGGATCTTTTATCTTTAAATCTATGGTCTATTGATTCTATGTTTGACTGATTATCTGATTCAAGTAGCTTCTCAAGTACAGGAATTCCATCCTCCCTCCCTCCCTGTCTCTCTCCCTTCTTTCTTTCTGTCCCTCCCTTCCTCCTTGCCTTCATTTTGTCTTTCATTCCTCCCTTCCTTTCTTTCTTTATCCCTTCTTTTTCCCTCCCTTCTTTTCTCACTCTCTTCCTATGTTTTTCCTTCCTTCACTCCTTCCTTCCTTTCTCCATTTCTTTTTCTTTCTTTCATTTACTTTCTTTTCCTCTCCTCATTCTCATATTTTCTTTTTCTTTCTCTTTCTCCTTTCTTTTTTTCCCCGTGGTCTTCCTAGTGCCTTGCACATAAGAGAGGCTTACTAAATGTTGGTTATATTGAATTGAATTCAACCTAATGGTATATGGAGTTTTCTATATTAGATGAATGGATTATCTGTAACATCCGTCCAATCCCACCCCACTGGAAGGCCCAGAAAAGTGAGATCACTGTGTTCTGTTACAAAGAAACTTCAATGGAAACATTAACCAGGATGTCTCAGCTGTGCTACCAGCAGCCCCCTGGCCAATTCCAGTTAGTGCTAATCTTGGGCTCTGGTTACTTTGAAGAAACATCGTCAATGTGATATGAATTGTAACAATAGGAGCCAGTTACAGTGGCAGCCTTTGTTAACTGTGTCCATTTGGGGGCCATCGAAGAGAGCTGGGAAGGTGGCCTTCAACAAGTCTCTGATTTCTCAGAAACTTGTTGCCTTTTATTTTTCCTTGGATTTGTGGCTCCCTGGGGTGGTCTTTCCTTTACACTAGCCCTTTGGTAGGGTGGCTCTGTGGGGGAAACCAATATGCCGGGCCAGCCCAATAGTGAGATAACCCTGAATAAAGAATATCTGACATTTTAAACATCTCAAAGTGCTTTCCATACATCCGAGCATTTGACCCTGACGTGAAATTGAGGCTGTAAATATAATCATCTCTATTTTATAGATGAGGGAAGTGGAGGTCAGAGAGATGTTTAGTCTACTGGATACAAAGCTGGACTTGGAACCTCAGTTTCTTCATCTGTTAAATGGTGGAGTTTAGACCTGACAAACCCTGAAGATCCTTCTAGCTCTAAATTTATGATTTCATAACTTGTCCTTGGTCAATGTTGTTTGGTATTATTCAATCATTTCTGATTCTTCAACCCCATTTGGGATACTAGAATGGTTTACCATTTCCTTTTCCGGCTCACTTGACAGATGAAGAAACTGAGGCAAGCATGGTTAAGTAACTTGTGAGTAAGGATCTGAGGCCAGATTTGAACTTAGGTCTTCCTGTCTCCAGACCCTTCACTCTACCCAGTGCACCACCTAACTATGCATTGTCCATGGTCACATAGGTGTTAAACCTTGGAGACTGAGGCAGGTGTTAGTATCACCATCTTTACAGGTAAGAAAACTGAGACCCAACATGGGTAGCACTGGATGCAAACTCAGTTCTTCCAGCTTCTCAAGGTAAAGGAAAGTCAAGGAGAAGGAAGGGGCAGGAAGGATCTTGGTTTGAGTCATAGAGTTTATGTTGGCCTGCAGACGAGTAGGAAACCAGCTTATCTGGAGAATTGGGGTTCTTGCTGTCAACAAAGCAGCCCTATAATTAGCAGCAGATTAGGGGATGCCCAGTGAATACTCCGCGAAAAACCAAAAAGCCTGTTTGCAGAAGAAGAAGGGGTGGAGACGTGGCTTCCATTTCCACAATACTCACTTGAATTCCTCTAAAGACACCGTGAGTATGTATTCTATACTGGGCCCCACAGAGGATTGGCGTGGTGTGATTATCGTTCTCGTATCCTGTAGTGTGGCTGTAAACACAAAAAGAAAAGAATTCATGAAATTCCCAGCCTCCTCTTGGAGTCGCCAAGCTTCCAATGCAGAGGGGAGCAATTCCTTTTGAAGCCCCCAAAACAGAGATCTGGCTCTTACCTCCAGCAAGGGGAAGGAGAAGCCAAACTAGCTTAAATGCAGAGCTGGATGACTGGAGCAAATGGCTCCTTCCTTCCTTCCCCTGGCCTCCCCTTTGCGGCCTGTTCCTGCCTCCCTCAGTAACCAGGACTTGGGGTGTGTGAGGAGCCCCCAGTCCCTGGCACCCAAACCCCAGGGTCTGCCCCTCAGCACGGTAAGCAGAGAGCACCCCGAGGACAGAACTGCATTTCCAGCTAGATGTTTACTGTCTAAACGGCAGGCCTGGCGAGTGAGAGCATCTGAGGAATGAGCAGAATGCTTCAAGTTAAACTCTAAGTACCCTGGATTTTTGTCAGCACCTCATGACTCAGATATTACCAGATAGCACCAAGAAAGTGATGACATTTACAAGAATAGATGCTGTGTCCTGAGAAGTGGGGGTTACAAATCAGTGTCCTAGCTCCACTTAACCCCCAGATCAGCTTTCCAGATTAGGTTAACCCTTTGTGCCTGCTCCAGACTGGGTCCAAAGACAAATCCCTGACATGCCCCCCCCCCCCAAAAAAAAACATTGCAATAACACTGCTCTCCTGACCAAAGCATCTGGGAAAATCGAGGGGAGTTAAGAAAAACACTTAAAGGAGAGGGAAAAGATTTCTCCCAGCAATCTACAAGTAAGAAAATGGTGGTGATTGATTTATATAAGAACTGCCAGGGATAAAAGCCCTCCAAGAGAAGGCCACTGGGAATGTCCATCCTCCAGTCCGCCCAGGATGGCTTGGCACAATGGACTCGTGCTCTATGCACCTCCAGGCAGGTAGAATAATATCCATAAATCAATAATGACCCAGAGTCCTTGTCAAGCAAAATGGTATAGGGAGTAGAAGGTGGACCTTGGAATCAGGAAAATCTCGATTCCAACCCCTCTTCCAATCCTAGAGGAGACAAGAGCATCACTTTCCACCATAGAACTTCCTAAGAAGCTATGTACTACTGGTGTGCCCTTGGAGCTATCACTTAACCTCAGTTTCCTCATCTGTAAAAAGAGTAGGTTGAACTAGATGGTCTCCACAATCCTATCTGGATCTAAATCTATGAACTATACTTATTATTGGGTTGTTTGAGTTGTGTCCATTTGGGTTTTTCTTAGCAGATACTAGGATGGTATGCCATTATTTCACAAGCTCATTTTCCAAATGAGGAAACTGAGGCAAACACAGTTAAGTGACTTGTCCTTAACATATTCAAGTGGCAGAGTTAATGGGTCACACAGAAAGCAAGTGTATGAGGCCAAATTTGAACCCAGGTCTTCCTGCCTCCAGGCTTTACCATTGGGCCACACTACCAGAATCTGGAAAGTATGCAGAGATGTATTTTAATGACTAATTTTCCCAATCATGTCTTCCTTCTCCATCACATCCCACATTCAATCAGTTGCCACAGTCCTATTGTCTCTACCTCAGTGAAATCTCTTGACTGTCCTTTCTTTGCCGCTGCCATGACTATTACCTTTAAATATGGGCCTCATCACCCCTTGCCTAGACCCTTTCAATAGGATCCTAACTAGTCTTTCTCCTTCCAGTCTCTCTCTTCTCTAAGCTATCCCTTCACATCACAGCCAAAAATCATGTTCTAAGTTCATGAATAATATCTTCTGATCTACTCAAACACCTTCAATGGCTCCCCATTGTTTAACCAATAAAATGGAAACTCCTCAAGCCTGGCATTTAAGATCCTCCACACATTGCGGCTCCAACCCATCTTTGCAGCTTGATTTCACACACCTTCCCTTGACATATTCTAGATTGAAACTAAAGTCAGGGGTGCTCTCTGTTCACCAGGGTTACCCTTGAATTGTGGTACAGAAAAGAGAACATTGCCTCTAGGTTCGAATCTTGCCTTGAACACTGACTACCTATAGGGCCTTGGGTAAGTCATGTCACCTCCTTTGGCTTCAGGTCCTTATCTGTAAAATGAGGGGTTGGACAAGGTAGTCCCTGAGGTCTTATAGGAGCTGCTAAGTTTTCCTCCCACTTCATACACTGATATACCCATTGCCCACTTCAAAGAATGGATTGCCCCACTCCTTCCCACATATCTACTTGTTGAAATCTTTCAGTACCTTCAAGGTCTAGCCCAGATACCCTCTTCTCCCAGAAGCTACTCCTGATTCCCCACCCTACCCCTTCCAACTAGAAGCTGTCGAACTGTCCTCCCTTCTCAAATACTCCATACCTCTCCATTTGAGCCCTCCTAGCCCCTAAAAATTCATAGTATGTTTATTCTGGAGGATCATCTAGAGTTTGAAGCATCACTTAAGTCTTCATTTGACAATGATAAAATTAAGGTCTCAAAAGATAAAGAAATTTAAAGTCATAAAAGTAGTAAGAGGCAGAACAGGATTTGAACTCAGTCCCAGGTTTCAAGTTCAGCACTCAGTCCATGATACCACACTGTCTATATGTCATCCCTTCCAAAGCGCCCAGAATCCAGAGATGATGGGTCATCTTTACTGTTTCTGCCCCATGAATAAATGAGAGGATTTTGAGCCAGGATGGGCCTTAAATATCACCCAATTCAACTCTCTCATGTTATAGTTATATTGGATATGAAGAATTTACAGAAACATGAGAAATCTCAAGTGAATTTATGCTGAGGAAAGAAAGTAGAATCAGCAAAACAACATACACAATGGCCAAAGCAACATAAAGGAAAAGGTGGCTAAAAGGCCACTGCTCTAAAATGAAAGGCCATCTGTGTGACCCTGGGCAAGTCACTTAACCCCCATTGCCTAGATCTTACTGCTCTTTTGCCTTGGAACCAATACACAACATTGATTCCAAGATGGGAGGTAAGAGTTATTAAAGAAAAATAATAAAATAAAATGAAAAGCCATGAGCAATAATTGGTTCCAGAGGACCAATACCCAAAGCCACCTCTTCCCTCTCTAGAGAGACAGAGGTAGGAGGATTTGGGCACCAGATGTTCCATGAGCTGGCAAATCTGTCACCGCTGGTTCTGTTGAACTGTTTTTCTTTGTACAATTAAATATTCTAGCCAGGTGGGGTGTCATATCAGGTGATTTTTATGGTAAAAAAAAAAGGCATGAAAGAAACCATTAACATCCAATCTCTGACATTACAATAATAATAATAACAATAGCCAGCATTTATATAGTGCTTTACTTTATACGTTAATCATTTGATCATCTCAACAACTCTGTGAAATGGGGGCTATTCTTGTTTTACAGATGGGGAAATCAGGGCACCTACAGGCTAAGTGACTTGTCCAGGGTCACATGGCTAGTGTCTAAAGCAAGATTCCAATTCAGGGGATCCTGACTCTAGGTCTAGTGCTCCATCCACTATACTACCCAGCTTACTTAGTGGGGCCACAACAATGTCATAAGGAAAATAAATTAATATTGTTGGCCAACTGTGCATGGGAAACAGCTAAGAAAGAAATGAAATCAAAGATTTTGACTGATATGGCCCATGAAGTTCTTTCTGCCCCTTTACTGAGTTCAGAATTCTGTAGGAAGTGGGAGCATCACCCCAATGGACATACTCAAAGGTGGATGACAGTGGACATTATCAAGAGCGAAGAAACCAAATTGTGAAATTACAAAACTGAAAAATCTTCTAAAATCTATGTAGTAGACATTTGTCTGTAAGCTTACTGCAAATAGGGTGTCTTTCACATATTTTCTTTGGGACCCCCATGCTGAGAACAGTCCCAGAACATTAAAGATGCTTTACAAATGTTTGTTGATTGATTTATTCACTCTGAATTGGGTGAGGTAGATGAGCTCCTGGAGGACCATGATTCAGAATTTCCCAGCAATGCTTTCACAACAAAATTGGAGTAATAACAACTTGCATTTCCATGGAGTTTTAAGGCTTACAAAAAAAATTTCCTCACAACAGTCCTGTGAGGTTGATAGTAAAGGTATTTTATCCCCATTTGGCAGATGAATAAACTAAATGAATTTCTCATCCAGGAAATGTTTCTGATCCCCTTGGTTGTTAGTCATAGGAACGTACAGTCACAGATTTAGAGCTGGAAGGGGACTCAGAAGCCATTCCCCTCCCCTATTTTACAGATGAAGAAACTAGGTCCCAGGGGATTAAGTGCTTCACTTGATTAAGATCACACAGATAGTAAATAATGAAGGTAGGATTTAAAACTAGACCTCTTACCTTGAAAGTCAATGCTATTTGCACTATGGTAATATTCATTCCTACCTCTTCAGTTTATCAGGCATATACTGACCTTCTAGACTCCAGGGCTAGAGCTCATTCCAAACTCACTCTAAGCACCTCCAATATGTGTAAGACATTAGTGAATGAAAAATAAACAAGACATCTCCTACTTTCAAGGAGTTTATAATATAATAGTGGAAGGGAGAAAGGGAAGAATGTACTTGAATAGCTGTGCCACAGGGAAGACTCTGAGAAATACAAACAGAAGGATCAGGCAATGTAAGAGAAGTAATCTGGGAATAATCTGCTTCATTTGAGGAGGTAGTAATCAAGGAAAGCTGCCTGTAGGAGGTAGCAGCTGAGTTTGGGCCCTGAAAGAAGGAAAGAAAAAAATTGGATTGAGGGAGATCTGTTCCAGAAGGATATGAAATAAGGTGAAAAAATGTTCGGAGAGGGCAGGACAAGAACATTAAATTCAGATTTGGCTAAAAAAGAGTACAGAAGGAAACAGCAGATGAAGGTAGGCTAAAGGTAGATGGTGGAGAGAACTTTAAGTGCTGGAATCTGGATTTTACATTTTATTTGCTAGGAAATAGGAGTCCATTGGAGGCTGCTTTTTTTTTTTTTTTGGCAAAATAGCTGGGTAGTTCAGTGGATAGAGGTCTAGGCTCAGAGTCAGGAGGACCTGGATTCAAATCTGGCCTCAGATATTTCCTAGCTGTGTGACTCTGAGCAAGTCACTTAACTCCCATTGCCTAGCCCTTGCCATTCTTCTGTCTCAGAATTGATAGGACAGAGGGCAAATATTTTTTAATGATGTCAGAGCAGCATATTAGGAAGATTATTCCATCACTAGGATGAGGCATTGTGTACACAGTAAAGTATAATGGATCCAGAATCAAAAGGCCTGGCTTCTTCTTTCATCTAAGCCATTGCCTTCCTATAACCTGTATTGCTTTAAGCAAATAACACAATTAAGTCATTTAAATTCTCCATTTGCAAACTGAGGGTCTTTGGGCTAACCAGTGGGCAGGGTCTATCCCAACCTTAAATCGATGGTCTTTTTATTCTGGATCTACTTGTGTTAGTGTATGTTATCTGACCTGACAGAATGTAAACTCTCTGAGGGCAGGAAATCTTTCATTGTTTGCCTTTATATGCCAAGGTGCAACGTTTAGCACATATTCAATATGTTGTTGGTTGATGGATAATCTTGTGACCTGGGCCCCAAATCCAAGATCTGCTTCTTTCTAGGTACTATTGTAGGAAGTAAGTTGGGACAGAGTAAATTTCATGGATTAGCTTTAAGAGGAAAGGAGTAGAATTTGGATACAAGTTCTGGGAGAAGATTCTGACAAAGAGAAAAGGATCTTGGGAGTTTTTATTGACATTAACTGTCACTCTGAATCTGACTTTGACTGGCTGGAAGGAGGATCGTTGCTCTGGTAATTTTCCCTTAGAAATTCTAATCTTGTTGAAAGGTTAGTGATTCCTGGGTTTGAGAATTTGCCTTGGAGTGGACTGCTTTTTCCCTGAAGTACAGAAACCATCTACCTGAGATCCATCTGTCAGAAATCCATTCGGGGAAGGTAAACCCCAGGGTTTGTATCCAAATTCTCCTCCTTTCCTCTTAAACTAATCCATTAAATTTACTCTATACCTTACTTACTCTCTACACTATGATAGAGTTGCTTGGTTAGACACCAATGGCAATGGTTAGCCTTTGTTGGCAACATGGGGCAGCTAGAGCCCCATGACAGATGAGATGACACACAAGGGTTTTGAGAACTGAATCTAGCCTTGCTCTCTATTTGTGGGCATGGTGCCAGGGCCATCATCAGCTTCTCTGACTTTTTTATTTCCTTTTAAGAAATCATATTTGTGCATGTGCGAGTGTGTGTAGTTTTTTTTTTTAACCCTTACCTTCCATCTTAGAATCAGTACTATGTATTAGTTCTAAGGTCAAAGAGTGGTAAGGGCTAGGCAATGGGGGTTAAGGGACTTACCCAGGCTCACACAGCTGGGAAGTGTCTGAGGCCAGATTTGTATTTGTTTGTTTGGAATGTTAGTAGTAAAGGACTAGCAGGAGAAGGGCAGGGCTGGCAGGGCAACTCCATGACATACCCTCCACAGGATGTCTAAATTGCCATTCTATGACTCAATATTTATGTTTGTATGAATAAAAATTGTGCTTAACCAGCAAAGCAATATTTAGTCAGTTGGGTACTTTTTTACAAGCATTGCTCAACACAAGTAATACAAAATGAACCTTTAAATCAACCCTGCAATTCATAATGTGGAAATATCACAAGTAGAAACTGAGTCAAATTCATCTAGGTATGAGAGGAAATTAATGAGTTTAGTGGCTTCTACAGTGTTAAAGTCCCAATAGAATATAAGCTCCTTGAGAGTAAGTGATTTTTAAAAATCTTTCTATACCCAGCATCTAGCATAGCACCTGGGATACATGAGGTGCTTAATAAATACTTGTAGACTGATTTAAAAGAATTCACGCACTGAATTTTTGTGCCCTCTAGATTTCAGCACTCTGAAACAAAGACCAGTTTGCCTCACTCTAGTTATGGTTTTGCAAAGCAGTACTTGGATAGGATTCTTCTAAATAATAAAAATTAACCTTTCTAGCACCTAATATGGTCTAGGTACTGTGCTAAGCACTTCACAGTTATTATCTCATTTTATATTCACAACAACCCTTTGAGGCAGGTGCTAGTATTATCCCCATTTTCCAGATGAAGAAACTGAGGCAAATAGAAGTTGTGTCCCACCTAGCTGTCTTGAGTAGTAATCCAAAAGACCATGGTCTTTTCTAAACACTTTTTCCTGATCCCACCAAGGCAACAAGAGCACAAGAATAGTTATCAGCTCACCATACATCTAGTGACTTCATTTCCTACAATAGTCTGAACTTGGACTATACATAATTTTTTCCTAGGCAGTTGAAAAATAAGCCAAGGAAAACTTGCCTCCGAATTTGCCCCTGTAGTTTGTAAACGCAGCACCTATATAATTCGAATTCTAATCTCTCTGAGCCACTGAATTCTGAGCATTCTCCTGAGTGTAGCCTAGGATACCTTAATACCTGGAGAATAGCCCCTTTTAAAAAATGATGGATTTTGATCTTCCACAGAGCATGAGATTTGTCTTTTTAAAAAGAAAAGAAAAGAAAAGAAAAGAAAAGAAAAGAAAAGAAAAGAAAAGAAAAGAAAAGAAAAGAAAAGAAAAGAAAAGAAAAGAAAAGAAAAGAAAAGAAAAGAAAAGAAAAGAAAAGAAGTGGATGTAACCTACAGAGGAGGAAAAGCAGAACTGTGCTCAACAGCTAGATCAATAGGAAAATGGGGGGGGGGGGGGGATGGTACTTTCTGAAAACAATTAGCATTTCATATGAATATTCAAAAAGGAAAAACCTGGGGCCTGCAACCTCTCTCACACACCTTCTCTTATTGGCTAGGGAAGTCTCAGTTCTCTCATTCCTAAACACCGGGTGGTGACACATTATCTCCACCTGGTTATTGTCTCCAAGGTTAATCAAGATGAAAGCAAGTACCTTGGGAGAATTCTAGCCTCTGGTACATTCTAGGAAATGGAATTCAGGCTCTGGATCCCTATCACTGGAATTTAGAGTACAAACCTCTCCCTTTTTGCCTTTCTCCATCAATGTAGGGAGTTCCAGTGGAGGTCCTGCCTTCATAGACACAAATCCTTTGCAACTTTAGGATCTTAGTTGCTTAGAGCATTTCGTGGTTAAGGTACTAGTCCAGAGATTAACAGTCAATAATATGTGTCTCTCTGTTTCTATCTCTGTTACTCTTTCTCTATCTCTGTGGGTATCTCTCTGTCTCTATATTTTCGTCAGTCCATATCTCTCTCTCTCTCTCTCTCTCTCTCTCTCTCTCTCTCTCTCTCTCTCTCTCTCTCTCTCTCTCTCTCTCTCTCTCTCTCTCTCTCTCTCTCTCTCTCTCTTTCTCTCTCTCTCTTCCTCTCTCTGTCTTTGTCTCTCTCTCCCTCCCTTTTCTCTTTCATTTCTTCTTCCTCTCTACTCCTTTGCTCTCTCTCTCTCTCTCTCTCTCTCTCTCTCTCTCTCTCTCTCTCTCTCTCTCTCTCTCTCTCTCTCTCATTCTCTCTCTCTCTCTCTCTCTCTCTCTCTCTCTCTCTCTTTCCCCCTGGAAAAAATAGGCTGCAGTCACTGAAAAAATGTGTACTTCATCCTAGAGGTAACAGAGAATCCCTGACTCTTCTTCAGTGGGGAAGTGGCATGGTCAGACCTGGGCTTTCTAAATGTCTATTTAGAATCTGGGGAGAAGATAAATTACAGCAGAGGGAGGCTAGGTGAAAAGAGGCCAATTAGAAGACTAATGCACTAGCCCAGGGAAGAAGTCATAAAGGCTTTAACTAGGTTGGTTGAAGAGTGAAAGAAAAGAAATAAACATGAGAAATGTCATTAAAGTGGAACTGATGAGACTTGGCAGCTGACTGGATAAGGGGGTGGAAAGGACCACAGATGCCATCTAGTCCAACTCCTTCATTTTACAAATAAGGAAACTGAGACTCTTCTGCCTCCAAGCACAACACCCTACCCTCTACCTGAAATTCCTTTGTGTACTTTGTGTTGCAGTGTATCTCCAGAATAGAATGAATAAAATCTTTGAGTGCTGGCACTGTTTGGTTTTGGTTTGGTTTGTGTATCCCCAATACCTCCCAGAGCCTTGTACATAACTGACATTTCTGAAACTGAACTGGATGGAGGACACGGCACTTAGAGTAAAGGATGTATATGTTCTTTGCTCTGTCTTACCACACCTCACGGCTTTTTAAGGATATTTGGGGGCTCTCCTTGTGGGACTATGAGCTGCCTGAAGCAACAAGGGGGAGTTCTCAAATGAGTCATTTAAGTGGGGGGTCCCGTACTTTCTGCAAGGAATTTTTTGGAAACCCTTGGTTTTGGTGGGAGGCAGGGGAGAACCTTGACTAAGATTCTGTGATGATTCTGCTTGCCATTTGGAAGGAATCTCCCCCTCCCCCTGCAGCTCATCAACTTGTTCTTTGAACTAGTATATATGGATTTCTTTAAACCAGGAAGTTAGAAATAAAGAACAAATGAACATCCCGCTTACTTAGCAATGGGGGTGAGGGAAAGGCTGTAAAAACAATTTAACAGTGGTTCTGTACAGAGGTGTCAAGCATGCCTGAAGCATGTGGCAACATTCCCCACCCCAACCCCAACCAGATTAAAATGTAATTGGGAAACATTTAACAAAATAAATTAAAATATAATGGAACCTAGACAGAGCCCATATGTGGTTTGCTGAGTCAGTATATAGCCTTAAATATGGTCTAGTGACAATTCTGAGGGACTTATGACTAAGAATGCTCTCCAATGCCAGAGAAAGAACTGTTAGAGTTAGAACGCAGGTGGAAGCATCGGATTTTTCACTTATTTATTTGGGTTTATGTTTGGGGGTTTTGGCTTTATAAGATTACTCACTGATAAAAAGGAACAATATGGAAATCTAAAAAAATATATGGTAGGGGCAGCTGGGTAGCTCAGTGGACTGAGAGCCAGGTCTAGAGACGGGAGGTCCTGGGTTCAAATTTGACCTCAGACTCTTCCCAGCTGTGTGACCCTAGGCAAATCACTTAACCCCTATGGCCTAGCCCTTACCACTCTTCTGCCTTGGTACCAATACACAGTATTGATTCCAAGACAGAAGGTGAGGGTTTTAAATATATATATATGGTATAGTGAAATTTCTATTTGAGTTTGACACCACTGCTGCAGAACATCTATTTGCTGGGCCATTTTTTTTCAATGCCTCCTCTACTTGCATTGTTCCTAGAGGCAAAAAGCAATACAAGCTTCCTTTCCACACTGCAGGAATTGGGGCAACCCCACAATCTGGAAAATCCAAATAAAATATTTTTGTCCTCCCTTCATATGAGAAAAGTCTGTTTTTCCTTTTTTTGTTGGTGGGGTATTTACAGTAAAAGAAATTGTGAATATTCATGGTATTAATAGATAAAATATTTTGATATTATATAATACTATTTATGCATTTCTGAGTTTCCAAACTTTTTCTGTGTCATCTGCTGACCTTAGCGTGTGGTCTATACCTTCCACAAAACTCCTTCAAAATTCCCATTTAATTTCTTATGCCGATTCTTGAGATCTATCAAAAGCAGGATGGGAAAAGTTGAGATCTGGAAGGGTGACCTGCACTTTAAATTATTCCACTGAAGTGTGTACAACAGGACGCATACTGATAAGTCTTTAGAAAAATTTGAAAGGAAGATATAGATATCTTAACGCTGATCAAGAAAGCACTGAAGCTCATAGGACTTAGACCCAAGTGGAATATTAGAGATCATCTTCTCCAATCCACTCATTTTAAAGATGAGGGAAATGAAGATTAGAAAAATTAAATGACTTGATGAAGGTCACACAGCTAAAAAGTAGCTGAGCAGAGATTTGAATCCAAGCCCTTTGACTCCAAATTTAGCACTTTTGCCCCTGAAGCTTCACAGGTAACAGAGTTTCAAAAAGGTCTTTGATATTAGGGAATATGCCTTATGGTCTTCTTGTATTCCCTTCTCCCAAGGCAGGATACTGGAACATGTAATTATTATGTTCATTAATAAATTTGTTTTTGCATGAAGCACAGCCTCTTCTGTTGACCTACGGACACTATGAATCTCTTTTTCTAGCAGAAATTTCCTTTGGGCACCTCCTTACCACTTATTCTCCTGTTGCCAGGCTGATCTCCCCAGATCAGTTCCTCCTTTCTGAACAAATACATTCGTAGCCCCTTTGCACCAGCACAAGAGTTCTATATTCCCCATCTTGGGAACTGGTAAAAATGTGATCCCACCTCAGCAAGGTAGAGGGGCAGGATAAGTTGAGGTCAATTAAAAGAGTAAATAAGATTGAAAATGTCCCAGAAGGCATCAGCACACTTTGGGAGTCTTGTTGGATCATTTAAGAGGAGAACGTTTGGGTTCACTAGGCTACACTGTCTAAATTGGGCAAATAATCAAATAGACTATTGGGCAAATAGTCAAAATGGAATAAGATCCCAGAAAGAAATGAGTGGGAAAGGGGAGTCAGGAGGGAGAAATGGAAAAGAGAAAAGTGGCAGGTTGGGGTTGGAGAAGCTACTGAATTAGTCTAGTCTAAGTGAGAGGAACAAGGGACTCGGCATTAAATCATAACCGGCCATTTCCTATCCCACAAGCCCAACAGTCTCGTCCTTTGTTCTCCACATTGTGGCTAACAGATCTCAGCCAAGCCTAAGACAAGAAGATAATTAATGAAGAGCCCAAGACTAAGGAGAACTGCATTAGGAAAGAAATTAAGGGCAATGGCGGAAAAAGGGGAGTCAGGGGTGTGGATGTTCATCGAGGAAAACTCTTCTCCATCTTTGCCTTGCATCGCAAGCCCAAAGCCCCTCAGGAGCCACTTAGAAACAGGCCATTCATTTTCAAGATGTAAATCTCTTGGAAGGGTACCTTATGTTCACAGAGTCTGAGACTGGAGGTGCTGGGCTGTGTATTGTAACTCTTGGCCAGAGGAGACAGATAACTCTTTTGGCAAAGTTTCTCAGTGATGAGACCATGTCTAGCACTGATTTTCTACAGATTCTACAGTCTTAGCCCTACCAAAATGTCAGTTTTGTTTTGACCATAGATCACTCATCCTGATTCCTTCTATCGCTTATTTGGGGGTGGGGGGGTTCCTCCTCGAAAGTACCCACAGGTCAAACATTCTGTGCTCCTAACAGGCTGTGAACTTCTTGGACAGGCAAGGGAACATTTGTTCTGCTCCATACTCCTTCCATATTTCCATTGTGTTCGATTTCCCACTCCCCCTTCCCAAGTCCCTGGAGGATAACCTCTTCCTCATTTTAATAGCTTGGACCCCAGTCAAGGTTGATGTGTTTCTCCATTTTGCAGGATATTTTCTCCAGAAAAAGACAAAACAGTGTCTAACAGTGCTAGTTTAACAGCCTGGGTTTTGTTTTGTTTTTTAATCCTTTAGAAACCAGAAACCATGAAGAGAACACGTAGGAAAGATGGTTCCTTTTTAAAACTCCAAACGACAGAAAAGCAAAGTTGTTTGGGGCTTGGGGGGGCTTATATATAATGGTGGCTTTATGCTACAAAAAGAGTCCTCTTGGAATTCATCTTTCCTTAGAATCCTGCTTTAGAAAAACTAACAGCGCTTTGGTGGGGCTATGGGAGGCAAAGAGCCTCCTAAAACATCAAACTCCATCCTTGAATTCTGTCAAAAATAGCAGACTCTATATTAGCAGCCCTGAGGAAGGCCTGTTCCTGACTTCTAAAGGCAACATAGGCTTAACCATGAATCAATAAATGGATCAAGCACTTGGAGGGTGCCAAGCATTGTAACCATGACACTCCTTGTTGTCTCTAGCATAAAAGACAGACTCCCAGTCTGGCGCTGAAAAGCTGCCATTATTAGGCTCTAACCTACATTTACAAATTGATTTCATGCCATCCCCCCTTACACGTGCCATGTTCTAGCCAAAATCTTCCCCAAACTTGACCTGCTGTCTTCTGCCTCTTCTGTCTACTCATATAGCCCATATTTGGTGCTCACAGTGTATTCCATCCTTCCTTATCCCTGCTGGTTAGAACACTTATCTTCCATTAATGCTTAGTTTAAGTACCACCTATTGCATGTTCCCTTGGCTGAAGTGGATTTGCTCTCTCTTCAAATATTCTACATATTTCAAACTTCTATTTTAAAACCCACAACACAATATAAAGTTTCTTTGTTTTTTATTTAATTTAATTTATTTTATTTTTAAACCCTTATCTTCCATCTTAGAATCAACACTGTGTATTGGTTCTAAGGCAGAAGAGCAGTAAGAGTTATGCAATGGGGGTGAAATTACTTGCCCAGGGTCACACAGCTGGGAAGTGTCTGAGGTCAGATTTGAACCTAGGACCTCCCTTCTCTAGGTCTGGCTCTCAATCCACTGAGCTACCCAGCTACCCCCTCTTTCTTTGTTTTTTAAAAGCAAGAACTTCAATTTTTCTCACTGTGATTATCTAATATATATTTTTTTATCCTAAGGATATTTCTGCAGCACTGAGGGAGAAGGGCTTCTGCATTCAATATCTGCAATCCATGATATGCATATATAAAATATTCATATAGTGTCATCTCAACATATATGTGTATTATATAATGGGTCTATATATATTTTTATATCTAGAATCTCTAATAAATCGACAATATGACCAAAGAAGTAAGGCTACAGAATCTCTAAGCCATTCTATGGTCTAAGGTGCCTCTTAGCTCCGACCTGCTATGTTCTTTATTTTAAGATTTGCTTCCTATTCTGACAGTCCATGTTCAGTATTCTAATATCCCACCAATCTCTGCCATTCCAAGTTCTATGTTCTAGAGCCCTCTAGCACTAACATTCTGGGTTCTGGTTTCCAAGGTCCCTTTCAAATCCAACACTGTATGCTGTTATGCTTCCTTCCAGCCCTGACACTCCTTTTCTATGTCATAAGGTCCCTTCTAGCTCCGACATACAGTGATCTGGGTTCTAAGATCCCTTCTATCTCTCCCATAGCCTGTGTTCTGTTTGCTTGGTTTATGTGTATATTTTTATGCTGTCTCTCCTCCAACAGAACATAAATTCTAGGAGGGTAGGGATGCTTTCATTGATGCCTCTGTTCAGTAGCGAGACTCCTAGAGTCTATTTCTTTCTTTGACCCTTCTTTTCCTCATCTGTAAATCTGGGGATAGTGAATGACCTCCCTCACAGAGATTTGTGGGGATCAAATGAGGTTATACAAGCCAAGTGCTGTATAATGGAAGAAACTGTTAGTTCTGTCTTTAAGCTACAAGCCTCAACTGCTAAGTAGTGTCACCATGCCCAGAGTTCAGGGTCCAGAATCAGGAAGACCTGAGTTCAAATCCCACATCACATACTAATTGTATTACCCTGGACGAATCACATAACATCCATTTGCCTCAGTTTCCTCATCTATAAAATGGGGGGAAATAGCACCCACCTCCCAGAGTTGTTGTGAGGCCAATGGGATAGAATATTTGTAAAGCACTTGTATAAATCCTGGCTATTATTGTCACTGTTGTTGCTGTCATTCTTGCTACTATTGGGCACTGTTAACAAAAATCTGTGACTTCTGAACAGTGGATATACAGAAATCATCTTTCATTTCAACAATCCTTTTTCCAAATGGACTTAACTCACCAATGAGTTCAGTTAGAAAAGAGAACTATGGGAAAGAACCATGGCATAAAGACAAAGCATCAATGAAATATATATTTTTTTAACCCTAAGCCTTATCCTCCAGGTAGCAAAGAACAAGAAAGACTAACAAATAACAATCATAATGACAGTAACCATTCATAGTTCCTTAAGAACTGTCTGGCCTGTACTTCATCCTAAGTATATATATACATACATACATACACATGTACATATGCAGTAGGACTTGTCATACATACACATATATGTACATGTGTATGTATGATGAGTTCTAATGAATAATTCCAGTAGGTATTATATCCACTTAGTGAAATATTATATCATGGCAGGACTTTCCTCTAAGCTATTAAATTTCTGGGTTGTTCCTTGCCCACCCATCCAGCCACCCACCCACCACCTACCTTTGCAAACTTCCAAACCCCTTCTATGTTTTTTTTGTCCTGAATGTTATTGGGAAGTACAAAACATGAATACACTTCATGATGACCTTTAGCCTGGACTATAGGTTAGGTTTAAGGGACAGTGGGGGAGAGAGAGAAAGAAGCCAACCAAGAGAGTCCAAAGAAAAGAAAGAAAGGTCATTGTTGGGAAGCAGGGAAATCTAAGACAAGATGAGAAGAGACAATAAAGAGGGAATTCTGAAATTGTCAACAGTAGACCAGAAGAAAGTGGGAGAGGGTAGGATGCTGTATTAAAGGCAAAGGAAAACTTGACAGCATTACGACCAACATACAGATAGAGGAGGTAAGGATGTTCCTGACTGGCCACGAGCAGCTCTGGGCAGTAAAGAAATATTTGGGAGCAAGTCATTGGGGGAACCAAGATCCAAAATGGCAGCCCTGATGTTAGGAAAGATGTTGGATACTCCAGAAAATGAAGTTGGGTAAAAGGAAAGGGGAAATGGCCCAGGGCTCTGAAAATGACCTACAGGGATAGACCTAGGGGCAAGAGCTGAGGAAGACACAATCATCTGGAATTTAAAAGATAAAAAAAGTTTTGGCAGAACCAGACAGGAGCCCAATGGCTCACCCTAAGAGATTTAAAGAAAGGAGAATAAAAGTAAGTGGAGAAAAACACAGAATTCCACATGTAGCATACAGCGGACACTGCATAGCTGGTAGGTTTAGGAGGAACAAACAGAACACCACAAAATGAGCATAGCTGGGAAATATATACTAAGAAAAGTAGAAAGCAATCTACTAGACTCTTTAAAAAAAAGCACATAGTCATATTCTTTGAATAGCTATCTGAGATCTTAGACCATCTGCATTCTCTTCCACCACAATCCTAAGCTGAGCACAAAAAAAAAAAAGAGCCAGATATTGGGCTTTGGCCCTGTTGTTCCTAAGACCATCCCCAGTGGTCCCAGAGCCCTGTCCCTGATCATCTTCCATCAGCTTGGATTTGTGTAATGCTCCTATTTGCCATATGTCAATGGCAACACCATTACTTTTGGAAACCAGAGTATCAGCCACTCACTTGCTTTGCCCTTCTGTCCATTTCAATGAGCTGGAGTTGCCAGCAGCAGGTCTAGAAGAGAAGAAGAAGAGGTGGGGTGGGGATGGCGCATGCATGGTGGTGGGTAAGCCACCCTACCTAGAAATCCAACAGGGAGCTAATTTTTCTTAAGAGATGCAAAGATGATAGGGCATCTTAAAGGAATTAGGTAAATCCCCAGTCCTGCCAAGTCTGATTTCTGATATTCTTGTTCTAATATCTGTTGTAAGGAAGAATAAGGCTTTGAAAGAGCTTTCCCTTGCTAGCTAGAACCAACTCCAAATTACTTGTCTTCTTGTGGGTGCTGAAGTGACCTTAGGGCCTGTCATCAGACAGGTAATCCATTCCCTTTTGTAGTAGAATATCAATCAGGGTGGATGCCTGTTGGTGGGGCTTTTCTCAAGCAGATCTGACTGTCGACTGTCCAAAGCATCATCACTCAAATAAAAATTTGGGGCCTGGACTTTGTACACTTAAAGTATGTCTTGATAAGTATAATGGATACCATCTGTAAATTACATCTCTTCCAAAATGTGAACATGGGGGGAAATCAGTCGAATGAACAAAAGTTTAGAGAACTCCAAGACATTTAATAAGAAATGACCACACTGAATGTTAAATTTTTGTTACCAAGCCCATACATAGCACAGGAAAAATATTGCACATTAAACCCCCAAAAGCAGTTAGTTAGAACTTAAAATTAACCACAAATATCATCAACCACACAAAAAAGAAAATGCTTTAAAACCAAAGAAAAGGAAATTTGGTGTCAGTAATTATTGCCTGATATTGTTCACTGGGCCCACCATTACCGTAAACCTGGTTCAGACATGTAGTCCAATTTATTATCACTGAACAATCATTTGATTTTTTTTAATTCTATAAAAAAAGTTTTTTGGTAGTTGTATAGGTTGAACATTCAGTTGAGAAAGGACCATGACAGGTCCAACCTTACCCCTTCAGTGTAGCCCCTAGGTTCATCTGGTTCCAGGTCATGCATTCTAGCTGCGAGGTCATTTGGTACAGATTGTCACTGTAAGAGAAAAATTCAAGTTAGAAGGAAGGAAATGAGAATTTATTAAATGCCAACTATATGCCAGGTACATGTTATTCACTTTACAAATATTATTTTATTTGTTCCACACAACAACCTTGAGAGGAGGGTGCTATTATTATTATTCTCCTCATTTTACAGTTGAGTAAACTGAGGCAGACTGAGATTTAAGTGTCTTGCCCAAGGTCACATAGCTAGTAAGTGTCAGAGGCCACATTTGAACTCAGATCTTTCTTGACTCCAGGCTCCATGTTCTAAGCCCATCAGAATCCAAACAAATGAAATTCTTCTTGCCTAAAGTAACAACATTTTTATTTTCCTTCAGAGAAAAAATTTTCTGCCCTTCATTCCATATTGTGAGTATGAAATAAGTAGTCACAGATGTACCAAGTTCAAAGGAATCTTGGGTACTGCCTCGCTCAAACCATACCGGAAAACAATCCCTACATCAACATCCCTTACAATTGGTCTCCCAACTTCTGTTTAAATGCCTCTATTGAAGAGATAGATCTACTAAGCTCTCAACATCCTTTCCACTTCTGAATTCCTCTCTGCTCCTCACCCTCGACTTCCATCTCCATTCTCTGGGGCCATCCCTCAAACCTGGACTATACTCCCTTCTTGTCTCCTTATAGAATCATGCTCATCCCTTCAGATATGGCCCAAGGACCACCTTCGTGATCTCCCTGACCGCTAGAGTCCTCCCTCTCTAACTTGGTGTTATTTAGTTGTTTTCAGTCATGTCTGACACTGTGACCCCATTGGGGGTTTTCTTGGCACAGATATTAGAGTAGGTTGCCATTTCCTTCTCCAGCTCTTTTCATGGATGAAGAAACTAAGGCAAACAGCATGAAGTAACTTACCCAGGATCACACTGTCAGTAAGAAGTGGAGGTCACATTTGAACTCAGTGTTTAAGTGGAAATTTTCTATCCTTTGGACTTCATCTCCCAGCATTCTTTCCTGGTCCCCAAATTCCCTTTTCCTTTTCTGTTTACGTGCATCCTTTACATGATGGATTTTAAGCTGTGGGAAACGCCTCCCTCGCTCGCCTTCCACATGGAAAGCTGGTGAGCTCTCTCAGTTTCTCTCGCATTTTACTTTCTCTTTGCTTCAAGTTAAATATTAATAAATATTATTAAATATAATACTTGGAGTATTGAATATTTATTTTTAAAATTTACATCAGGAACCACCTAGCTCCCTCCCCCAACTCCCTTGTATTTAGTTACTTTATTCATATTTATTTTGTATGTATGTACACAAAGTATCCCCAGTCCCAGTGCACATTTAAGTTTTTTTAATTAACTATTAAATATTAAAACTTCACCAAGACTTTGAGGACACCTTGTGTAGGGAATTGCTGTCCTTTCCAGCACCTGGCACATAGTAGGTACTTAATGATACTTTGGGACAGCTCTCCTAGTTAGGAAGTTTTTCCTGACATCAATCCTATTTTTTCCTCCTTGGAACCTGTGCCCATTATTCCTAGTCCTGCCCTTCAAATAGATTGAATCAAATCCCTCTTTCCTATGCCAGCCTTCAAATATTTGGAAATACCTCTAATGTCCCTTCTCTCTCCCCAGTCTTTTCTTTATCCACCCAAGTTCCTTCAATTCATCTTTGGATGTCATGGGTTCAAGGCTCTTCACCATTCAGGCTGTGTTGCTCTGGACGTTAGAATCATTCATTCAGGTTGACCTGATCTCGACATAGAATCATGCATCCAGGTTGCTTTCTGGAGATTAGAATCATTCAATCAAATTGCATTGCTCTGGACACTGGAATCATTCAAAGGCCCAGCAGAAATGCCATAATACCAACCACTTAGGGAGCTTTAAGGTACTCAGAGCATCTTATTCACGTTATATTAGTTGGTCTTCACAACCCCCTTGTGAAGGAGTTAATAGATTTATCACTATCCCCACTTTACAGATGAGAAGAGTAAGGTTCAGAGAGGACATTGAGCAATTCTTCTAGGGTCACACAGCTAGTTTGAATCAGAGGCATTTTATAAACCCAATTTGAACCCAGACTCCATCTCCAGCACCCTGAGAAAGGACCACTTATCTATTCTTAGGAAAACAAGCACTTGAGATTTTGAGCGATCTTTAAAAAGCCTAAAGGAAGAGGCTGGAGAGATTGGGCACACCAAACGCGCCATAGACTCTAGAACCCCAGTTCAAGACAAAAGCCTGGAGCTAATGCGTTAAGGAGGGCAAACTCATTAGGCTGTTTTAAGAGAGGACCAAGAGGAAGACCACATGGTTGATGATGACCTGAAATAATGGAAAGTGAGTGATGGGTTGGCCAGTACTAGTGGATGTGGCACAGAAGCAAAAATCAATCTGGAGGGTGATATTTTGCCCAAGAAGAGAAAATGAAGTTGGGGAGGGTTAGGGAAGAGTGATGGTAGCACACAAAGAAATGCTTCCTGGTTAAATGCTGGAAATCACAACCTATTGATAAGATAGATTCTGAGTCCTAGGAAGTCTCTCAAGAAATGATGAGGTTCTTCAGACACTTCCTAGCTGTGTGACCCTGGACAAGTCACTTAACCCCCACTGCCTAGCCCTTTCCACTCTTGTACCTCTACCATTATTGGTTCCAGGGCAGAAAGGGTTTACAAAAAATAAAAATGAAGAGATTCAAAGATTGCCCAGGGACACATCCAGAGGTAGGATCACGCCATCATAGATCAAGAGCTCAATGGACCTCCAAGGCCATCTTTTCAATGCTGGCATTTTATAGATAAGAAAACTGAGACTCAGGGAGGTCAATACAATAAGCCAATAAGCATTTAGTAAGTGCTTTCTAGGAATAGGGCCCTGTACTAAACATTGAGGATACAAAGACATATCTCCTGCCCTCAAGAAGCTTCCAGGTAAATTAAGTGACTCCTAACCCCTCCACCAAGGTTACGCAACAAGTAAGCTATTTGGACCTAGGTCTTCTTGACTGAAGATCAGCTAGGTCATACAATAGCTAGAATGCTAGTCAGGAAAACTCATCTCCCTGAGTTCAAATCTGACCTCAGACACTTAGTAGCTATGTGACCCTGGACAAGTCACTGAAATTGTTTGTCCCAGGCTCTGCATCTATAAAATGAGCTGTAGAAGGAAATGGCAAACCACTCTAGTATCTTTGCCAAGAAAACCCCAAAGGGGTCACCAAGAGTCAGACATAACAGAAATGATTCAACCACAACGACAACTTCTTGCCTGAGTTAGTCTGGGAACAGTTATTAAGCCCCTACTATATAGAGGCACTGCGCTAAGTGCTGGACTCCAAGCCCCACAGTCTAGCAACAGCATAACGCCACTGCTCCATAAATAAGCAAAGGAGAAAGTCCTAACTCATATGTGGCAGCCCAGAATTCCATTGAAATAGCGAGCCATGTTTAATAAGCAATAATGGATCACAAATCCTGAGAATCTGCCTTCTCCACATGGCATGTCCTTGAGTTTCTCCATCAGGCATGGGCAGCACCAAGCTTTAATTAAAAAGATATTCTTGTCAGGCCAACAGAAAGCCGGACCTTGAGGAAGGAGCCATCCACGGGGAGATGATGGACATGGCCGCCACTCCGAGTAAATGAGAGCTGCCCTGTGCTTTCTCTGTAGTTTGATTAATCAAAGCAAAGCACATCTGAGTCTAATGTAATCACGTCCAAAATGATTTTTTAACTCCCCGGGGCAGGTCCCTGTGATAAGGAGGAAATCAGATTCCAAGAGGAGATTTTGCATATGAAAAGTCAAGTGACTTCAAACTAAAAGTATGCAAAGAATCATTTGTCAGAGATGTTGGACACCATCATTCATTCTCATGTCCGACTGGCTATTATGCTACTATAATATCCTGCATATCATCCCCCCTCCAAAAAAAAAAAAAGAGGAAGAAGAAAGAAAGTATTAGACTTTCTATGGTTTCCCCATTGGCAACAGCAGCCCGTGCTGGTCCGTGCCACCACATTGCACAATTCCAGAAATTCTTTGCTGTAAGGCGGGTGTAATTAATTCCTGCAGGATCCAGATTTTTATTAGAAGCGCCAGCCCAGTGCATTTCCAGGAGGAGACTCCACTCACTTTCTTTAGGCTGACAGTTCATTAATAAGAGACCTCCTCCACAATTTCAACTGGTTTTTGTTCTCCCTCGCCTTTTCATCAGGCAATCCATTTATTCATCTTGTCATTAATCTAAGCCAACAAGCATTGTATTCCCCAGGCAGCTGTATATTTTTGTGACAATTTTTTCCCCTTTTTAAAAATATTGCTCACCCACTAAAATCACTCAGCCATACTGACAGTTCTCCTAGGCCTGTCAGGATCCCCCTGAATCCTTCTTCATTTTAATTCATTAGTATGCCACAGGAAAAACCTGGAGATTTCTCAGGAGCTGTAGGAAACTGACTTCTTGAACCAGCTTTCTTTACCTCTGCGGGCTTGTACCTAAGGGGTCCTCACAGTTTGTGCAGCCGCAAGCTCGGGTTCAAGGGGGACAAGGTAAAGAGGAAAAGGTCAGAGGTTATCGGCACTCAAGTAACTAGATTTTTCCCCCCAAGAACTACAGATCGGCCGGTCGTGCCATGATCTTCCTCAAAGAAAAAGCTTAAAATTAAAATGGCTATTGGGGTAAAATGCAAACTTTTTGAAGGCAGGATCTCCTGTGGGTTTTCTGGTAGAACCAATGACTGCTACAAGTAAATGATAAATAAAATAGGAGGCAGTTAGATGGCAAAGTGGAAAGAATGTCAGGTCTGGAGTCAGGAAGACTCATCTTCCTGAGTTCAAACTTGCCCTCAGACATTTACTGGTTGAGTGATACCCTGGGCAAGTCACTTCACCCCATTTACTCAGTTTCCTCATCTGTCAAATGAGCTGGAGAAGGAAATTGCAAGCCACTCCAGTAGCTCTGCCAAGAAAAAGACCCAGAAAAAGACAAAGGGGTTGGGCAAGACTAAAATAACTCAACAAGCATGCAATGGGGAAAGGCTAATCATCTCCTGCCTTCTCAGGAACAACTACTTTCAGGAAAGAGGTGGTGAGGAAGAAGGAGCATTTCCAAGGAAGCTTCACCACAGGGTGATAACAGACACTCTGAAATCCTTCTGGGCAGGGGGCCACCAACAAGGCTGATGGTGGTGGGTAATTTGGGTGTGATCAGACTTTAGCTTCCTATTTTAACTCAGTGAGTAGGTGTTAGTCCAGTTGAAGGGCTGTGTTATCCGTGCCATCTAAAATGATGCTGTCCTAGGCAAAAGCCCGGTACCCCACCTTAGACACCGCTCTGTATCACTGCCTTACTTCATCTTCACTGAATTTCCTTATTCTGCCTTCCACCCAGGGTTATCCAGAAGTTGCCACAATGGCTTTGCTTTGGGAGACGGAGATCTCACGAGGATCCTGGTAGGAGGACCTATTCGTCTTCCTCTTCTTCCTAATGATTATTCCAGGCTGGAAAGGCCAGGAGGGGACCAGGAGGGGTGGTGCTCAGAATACACCCCAGGCTGGTTTCCCAGTGATGATGATAGGGATCAGGCTAGTTTCAACCACATCCTCCCAACAGTTCTCAGGGGATTCTTGAAGGTTCAGCCTATTAAGCTAACTCCACCTTCCCAGCTCCAAGGAGGAACATGAGCCTCAGGAGCCAGAAGGGCCCTCTGAGATCACCTCATTCAGCCCTCACATTTTACTGATGGAGAAACGGAGGACTCGCCCAAGTCACAGAGGCAGTAGGTCACAGAGCTAGGATTCAACCCCAGGTTTTCAGGTGCCAAATCGTGTTCCCTTGCCAAGCAAAACAGAACCAGAGAAACAACTGCTGCTGAGAAAAAAGTCCGCAATACAGTGAAAGGCAGAGATACGAGAGTGGTTTGCCATTTCCTTATACCAAAGGTCATTTCTAAAATTGACTCCCACCATCCTTTTGCCTCAAAATCATCTGGATTATTTTGAATATACTTTGCATTTTTTTTCTTATCTGTATATGTGCTTCATTCTCCAGCCAGGAGAATGAGTACAATTCTTGACTAGTTGCCTTTTGGGGAGGGAGGAGGGGTTTTTTGTATTCCTAACTAAGAATACAACTTGTACATAACATAGGACTGTAATACATGTTTGCTGAACTGAACAGAACTGAAAACCCTGCCTACTCAAGCGTGAGCTCTGAGGGTGAAACCAATAAAGCTGTATCCTTCTAAAAGGAAACCAAACTCTGCTAACAAATATTGGGGCAACAATAACAAATACGTCCCAGAGAACAGATAGAGTCCTTAGACTCCCAACCTGGGGTTCCCTACATACCAGAACACAGGAATGTAAACTTGCGCACATGGAGAAAGAATCCAGGATACAGAGAAAAAGAGAAGTTCAGAAATTCCGGGCCCCAGAAGGGAAAGTCGATCTGGGGGAAGGGGTCAGTCCAGATGTGACTTCAGTGGCAAAGCCAAAGCTATCATGGGATCAGAGGACTGGAGAACTGGATGGGATCTGAGAAATTAACTGGACTGGGGTTGCACATGGCACACTTTTGCAGACTTTTTTGATGTATCGATCACTTACGCCAATTTTGTTCTTCTTGTCTTTAAAAAAAATGCTATTTGTTATACAGGATGGCTTTCTGGGAAGCTGAGAGGAAGGCGATGCTGGGGGGAAATGTGGTGATACATGAAACAGAAGACATCAATAAATACTGTGCCCTGAGGTTTCACCCATATCAGGAACTCCCTGACGTACAACTTCCTCTATTTGTCAAAGTAAATATCCAAAGGCATAGTTATACTCTATGTGTGTGCGAGCGTGTGTGTGTACACTGATACAGATACAGATAAATGGATATATTGGCAGTGCTAGTGAAAGTTCCATATATGCATGTATAGGCATGTTATATGTGAATATATATAATAACAACAGTGTGTATGGAGCACTTGAAGGTTTTCGGAGTATTTTACAAATGTCATCCCCTTTTATGCCCACAACTACTCTGAATGGTTGTTGTTGCTCAATTGTGTCCATCTCTTCCTGACCCCATCTGGAGTTTTCTTGGCAGAGATACTGGAGTGGTTTGCCATTTCCTTCTCCAGCTCATTTGATAGATGAAGAATGAAGATGAAGAAAGATGAGGCAAACAGGGTGAAGTGACTTGCCCAGGGTCACCCAGCTAGTTGAACTCAGGATTCCTGACTCCAGACATGGAACTCTATCCATTGGGCCGCTTAGCTACCCACCCAAGTACCCTGGGAGTTAGGTCCTATTATTATCTCCATTTTATAGATGAGAAAACTAAAGCGAACAGAGGTTAAATGATTTGCTCAGAATCACACAACTAGTAAGGGTCTGAGGCTGGATTTGAATCCAGGTCTTCCTGTCTCTAAGTCCAGTTATTTATCTACTATGCCACCTAGACACTTAGCTTCTCTGTGTATGGGCATGTATGCATAAAACACATAGACATACAAACATGTACATACACGCATGTATATATATACATGTGTGAGTACACTGTATACAGGTGTGTGCATATGTGCATATACATACATATACACATGTATTATTCACACATATAATCTGGTTCACAAAATAAATTTAGAAAGAAGAATTTGCTAAAAATACACATTTCAAATATGTAAGAGAAGGCCATCCTTAAATGTGAATAAACAAAATAAGAAAATTTTTACAGGCAGCTTTTAAAAAGGGGCTCAAGGTGATAAACTCCCCCCCAAAATTTTTTAAAGTTCTTTTTCAGCTAAAAGAATAGCTATTCATTTTCTCTGTAAGAAATATTTGAAGCGAAGGGCAGCTGAGAGAGGGAAGACACTTCTACGGACTGGGATTCAGCCCTAAAGGAAGTCAGCCCTAAGCAAGAAAAAAGAACTTAAAAGGAAATCAGTAGTAGATCATTTGGTTGTTTTGGCCCACACTGCCGGGTGACCAAGTTCTCGACCTCCACACAAAACTTTTTTTAAACAGCCATAATCTGGGCTGGAACGCCTCCATCCCCCCTCTTAAAATCCCAGCTTGATTCCCAGTAAATGCTGAACCTTGCCAGTGTTTACTACATCCAGCAAGTACAAGGTAGGAAAATCCCTTCCATCCTTGAAAGGAGCCACAACTGGTGGCTGCCTCTGTCACTTCCAAGGGATGTCCTTGCTCAGACAGGCTGAAGAGTCTCAGAATGGAGTCCTGGAAGCAGTAAGCTAGGTTGGACTAAAGTAGCCAGCTCTCCAAGGGAAAGAACAGATGACATGGCAGAGTTGGAAGACTCACCCAGGATCAAAATCTGACCTTTTAAAAGTCCGCTGTTATCACTCACTCTCATTCCTATTCTCCAAGCCATACCCCTCCCCAGAGAGAGAGAGAAAAGGAGAGAGAGAGATGGGGAGAGAGAGAAACAGAGACAGAAAGAGAGTCAGAGATGAAGAGAGAGTGAGAGATGGAGAAAGGAAAGGAGAGAAAGAGAAAGAAAGAGAGGGATGGGTGGGTAGACAGACACACAAAGACAGACACACAGAGAGTGAGTGAGAGAGAGAGACAGAGAAAGAAACAGAGAGTGTGTGTGTGTTTGAGAGAGTAAGAGATAGACACAGAGAGTGAGAGACAGACAGATAGACACAAAGAGTAGGAAGCAGACAGACAGACACAGAGAGACAGAATGACAGAGAAAGAAACACAGAGAGTGAGAGTGAGAGACAGAGAGAAAGACAGAGAGAGATACACAGAGAGAGAGACAGAGAGGAGGAGAAACAGAGAAAGAGAGAGAGACAGAGAGAGAGAGAGAGAGAGAGAGAGAGAGAGAGAGAGAGAGAGAGAGAGAGAGAGAGAAACACAGTGCTAAATTACATTGAAAAATTCTTTCACAACTAAAAAAAGCAAGTTTCTAACTCAAAAACTGCTTACACACATTTCCTTTCCATGGTTCCTTGGGAGCTGACTCCTAAGGAATATCCCTTTAGCCTTCCTTCTGTCCCAACCCACTCAGGTTTACAATTTCTCAAAGTTACAGAACTTTTCCCTTTTGCTTACTTAGCTGGCAGAAGCATCACCAGAGACTCAGTTTCTGTTAACAAACACAAAGGCCATAGGACACCAAGGGAATGTCATCATTTGATTTCACCTCTGTTGACAAGTTGGATTCGATGCCCCAGACCCACAGGTTTATTTATTTCCCAGGAATATTTATTTATTCCCCAGGAGGACAGGCCATGGTATTTTACTCTGAGGAGCAAAACAGTGCCTATGATATGCATTGGTGTGAGATGCATGCATGAGCACTCTTTTGTACAGTTTGGAGAGAGAATAATGGGATATTTCCCCTACCCTTGTGATTGGCCTGGTTGCAATTTTATGCTTATGTTAAGGGACATAAACCTAAAACCTGGGTCATACACTTAGAACAGTCTGACCTGTCAAGTTCAGAAGAAACTAAAACTTTCTAACAACAGGCATCCCTGTTTTCACTCCTAAACAACCTACATGAAATAAATAGCAAGAGGTACAAAATTTCAGCACCTTTGATTCAGTAATCTAACCTCTGTGTGCCTTAAAGATAGATAGATAGATAGATAGATAGATAGATAGATAGATAGATAGATAGAGATAGAAAGAGATAGATTTTAAGAAACACATAGTGATATAGTAAATAGGATGCTGAACTTGGAATCACAAAGACCTGGGTTCAAATCCTGCCTGAGACACTCAGGTACTAGTTGTAGGATCTTGGACCAATCATTTAACCTTCTTCTGCCTTGGTTTCCTCATAATAAAATGAAAGTTGTGTTGGTATTCAGTCATGTCCAACTCTTCCATACCTCATTTAGAGTTTTCTTAGCAAAGATACTGGATAGTTATGCCATTTCCTTCTCTGACTCTTTTTATATACACGAAGGACTAAGGCAAAACAAGACTAAGTGACTTGCCCAGAGTCATACATCTAGTAAGTTGCTGAGGCCATATTTAAAGTCAGGTCCTCCTGACTCTGGGATTGGGACTCAATCCACGGATCCAGCTAGAAGCCTTGAATAAAAATTGGAACAATAATAATGCTTAGCTCTCAGGATTGTTGTAAGGATCAAGTGAGAATCTATATGTAAAGTGCTTTGCAAACTTTAATGCACTATAGAAACAGTTGCTATTATTTTTGTTTTTTAAACAGCTCTGTGGCTTCCTAATAATACCTCTTTCTCTCTCCCTGATCATAGTATAATCTTCTCTTATAACAAAAATATATAATTAAGCAAAACAAACGCATTGGCCATATGCTACCATGCCTTATTCCAAATTGGCTAAACCACAAGAACTCTGCCAAGGGAAGAGGGGTACCTTTTACTACCTGTCCTCTAGGAGAATGGAAATTCCTTGAAGGCAGGGACTGATTTTTTTTTTCTCTGTAGCCAAAGGATCTAACACATTTTCAGTCACACAGAAGATGCTTAATAATTGCTTGTTGGTTGGTTGACTGATTGATTGACCACACTGGTCAGAGTTCTGATGTCTTTCAGTGTTGTATTATATGAAGCGATTCAGAAGAATCAGAATATAGACGATGATTAATAATGAATAATATACTCAATTATGTTAATAATAACAGCAGAAAAGTCAGAAAATTATACAGAAGCAAACAGGATGTTTTGGTTATTGTTTTGTTAAAGAAATAAGAGAGAGGGCATATTGGGTGGTAGTTGGAAGACCAGTCTAAGACATGGGCATGCAAAGAAATAGTTTAACCTCACAATTTCCCCACGATGGAAAGAAATTTCCACCAGGAATTCTCTAAGCTGATGCAATCATAAATTTGGACAAAAATACCTCACAACACACTCTCCCAGGAAAGGTTTGTATATCCTTTTAAAACACATTGTGGGAATGGCTAAGTGGCTCAGTGGATAGAGAGCAAGCCTAGAGACCAGATGAGTCTCTAAATGGATGACCCTGTGAGTTCTTGACCAGGCATCAACTGATCTGGGTTCTGGTTCCAGTTCTGCCACAACGTCCCTTAGGAAGTCATTTCCTCTCTCTGAATGCCCTTTTCTATTCTAATAATCATTTATATTATTATAGCTTTGACATTCTATGTTCTATATACTAAGGCCCCCTCCAGTGCTAACATTCTGTGATAAAGTTAAAAAATAACTCAGACATCCAGAAATCAGAAGGAAAGGTGTTCATTTTAATCTTACCTCCAAGAATGTTACAAAGTAAGAATGGCCAGGAACTGTTACTATAGGAATGTTAAGTGGGGGAAATCCTAATAAAGGGGTTACAGGAAGTGGGAGGGATTCCATTTAAACTGCTAATTGATAAATAATCTGTTTGCTGAAGTACTTGAAAATAGGAGGTCCTCCTCAGAGCAAAAGGGAGGATGACAGGAGAGCTTTTTTTCTGTACCTGTGGTCAATTAGCCAATCAATTAGCATTTATTATGTCCTTGCTGTGATAGATGTCACAAATACAAAGACAAGCCAAAAGGCATGGCTCCTGAAACAGGAACAAGAAAGGAGAGTTTGGAAGCAGCTAGGTGGCACAGTGGATAGAGTGGGAGGCCTGGGTTCAAATATGACCTCAATCAAGTCCTAGTTGTGTAACCCCAAGTCATTAACCCCAACTGTCTAACCCTTACCACTCTTCTACCTTAGAACTTATTTTTAGTATTGATTTAGAAGGTAAAGGGTTTGTCAGATTTTTTAAGCAGACGTAAATCATTTGAAATTTTTGTCTTTATCTAAAATTATTTTTAAATTTTTGAGATAATGTTTTTAAATGCATATAATTAAATATGCAGAGGTGGCCCATTGAATAGAGTCAGGAAGCCTGAGTTCAAATCTGATCTCAGACATTAACTGGGTGCCCCTGGGCAAGTCATTTAATTTTTTTGCCTCAGTTTCCTCATCTATAGAATACACAGAAAAGAAAATGGCAAAATACTCCAGTATCTATGCCAAACTGATTACTTTAGGATGTCAGAAGTCAACTTAAAGCTCAACAATGCTTTTTTCAATTATCCATTTTTGTGCAATTGTCATTATTTAATTGAAAAGGTTCAATAGCTTTTCCCCTTTCTTTAAAGATGAAGAGATTAGCCATTGAACAAGACTGAGGTTGAAGAGTCTAATATCTAAGATTTTGTTTAGAAATTGGTTATTCAGTTCATTTTTTATTACTAGCCAACTTGGCTTGTGTGTGTGTGTGTGTGTGTGTGTGTGTGTGTGTGTGTGTGTGTGTGTGTAAGGGAAATTTCATTCTTCTATGGGAAAAACTTATACAGGAAGGGTCTTAAAGGCAGAATATTAAAAAGAAAGGGAAAATATCTGTATAAAAATCATTTGAAAATCATCTGTACTTTGCCCCTGTCATCATCACACCTGGTAAAGTTTGGAAAGTCCTTTGAAAACCTTAATGTACTACATAAATGCTAAGCTAGACAGCCAGTGACCCAGAGAATAGAGGACTGAGGACTGGAGTCAGGAACACTTGAGTTCAAATCCAGCTGCAGACACTTATTAGCTTTATGGCACTGGGAAAATCACTTAATTATTGCTTGCCTCAGTTTCCTTAGTTGTAAAATGGGGATAATAATAGCCCTTACTCCCATAGGGTTGTTGTGGAAATCAAATGAGGTCATTTGTAAATCAAATGTAAAATCTGCTTAGCACAGGGCCTGACAAGAAAGAGAGAGAGAGATGGATAGACAGATGAATAGAAACATAGATAGATAAATAGAACCTAGATAGATCAATAGATAGACAGACAGACAGATGAATAGAAACATATAGACAGATAGACTGACAGACAGATAGGTAGACAGGCAGATGAATAGAAAGACAGATAGGTAGATAGATAGATAGATAGATAGATAGATAGATAGATAGATAGATAGATAGATAGACAGACTGACTTATTCCCTTCCCCTTCTAAGCTATCATTATCATAGTCATCAACAATGACAAATATTTATCAGGTAACTACTTAGTGCCTGTCACTATTTTCAACACTAGGAATACAAAGAAATGAAGAAGAAAAAATGTGGGATAGCTATGCATCATGGGAAAAGCAAATCTATTCAGTCTGTGTCTTTGTATTCCCAGGAAACTATGCACTGTCCCTTGCATGTGGCACATAAAAAGAATTTATTGTTTGTTGAATTGAATTAGGAGCAAGTTTTTTTTTTTAAATAACCCCGAGTTTGTTTCTGTGAGTTAAAACCTCTTAGAGCCTCAGTTTCTTCAGTTTTAAAAGGAGAGGACTGAATTCAGTGGACTTGAAGGTCCCTTTCAGCTCAAAATCTATGATCTGTGCTAAACAGTGTTCACCTAAGGCTTTCCAGGACGGGGAAGCCGCCCAGTAAAAAAGAGACCTTCTCTAACGCTTACCTATTGCCCCCAGAGCAGCCCCTGAGTAAGGCGGATACTTCGGAGAAAGGGAAGATTCAAGGAGCGGGGGTAGAAAGAACGATCTTGGGAGCTGTGTGGGCCACTGACCCCTAAGAGTTGCCTTGTACAGTCGAGTTTCTCGTTCAGAGTTTTGGACAGTAGCGTGACACGCTCCCTCCAACACGCAGGCGGACAGCCTCGGGACATAGCCTGGCCTTGAGGGGATTTAGGGGGGAGGGACTGGTATCCTCCCTTCCTTCGGTTGCGGGCTCCTTAGCCAAGACTTCCGCCCCCGAGCCTGGAAGAGGGCCAACTCAAACCCCAGGCACCTCCTAGATCACTTTAATTAAAAGCGATCTGGCTCAGAGCTGGAGAGAGAGGAGGTGACCTCCCTCCCCCGGGGTCCCAGGGCCTGGAGGAGGGGAGGGAAGGGTGTGTGTGTTAGTGGGTCGCAGCCACACTTCCCAGAGGCTCGCCAGATTCCTCCAGCTCCCCCGAGCCCGATTTCCTGTTCCAGTCCCTTCTCTTTTCCTGGAGTCCCCAGAGACGTCCGGACGTCCCCTCTCTCCTCCCCTCCCCCCCATCCCGCCTCTTCCCCAGAGCGAGCGCTCCCACTCCCCAACCTAGGCTTGGAGTCTCGCTCCTTCGAAGAAGGCAAAGGGATGCTGCTCGTGTACCAAGAGTGCCGGGATTGGGGTGGGGCAGGGACAGAGAGGTTATGCTCGGTGCCCGAGGCCTGGAAAGGTCCTAAAACAGGCTCCTGAAAGTGTGAGCCTAGACCTGGGGCCTCCCTGGGCTAAGGGAGCTGCAGTCAAAAACTCTCCCTGTGCTGGCAGGATCCTGGCTCCTCCGTACCCACCCCACCCCACCCCACCCCGCCCTGCATCCTGGTCCTGCGCCTTTACCAAGGGCAGACGGGCCTGATCTAGGGGACAAGGAGTCCCACCTCGACTCCAGGTCTGCTTCAGAAGAGCCTAGCATCCGATGGAACTGAGGGCGCCCTCGGAGCGGCAGCGAGGGTGTTAAGGCAGGCCCCGAGGGCATCTGGTGGCAGCGGACGAGCCCCGCTGCGGGTGCCCCATTTTCCCTCCAACCCGTTATCCAGGGTGCGCCGACCTGCACTGTCTTTTGGACCCACCAGGGGGAATGGCCTGCCACCAGAGATCGGGCCCCATTTCAAGACAGGTCAAGAAAGAGTAGTCCGTCGCGAAGCCCGAAGCGGATTGAGCACAAGCCCGAACGGGCGGCTCTCAGGTGCACTTAGCTCGGGGCCTCGAGCCCCTCCTCCCCCCACCCGAGGGATCCGAGGACCAGTCTCTGTCATCCCCACCCCCACCCCCACCCACCCAATCTCTCCTGACAGACCTTTTTCCTTCCTTCATTACCTCACTGCCTCCTTCCCTTTGACGTCAGCCCTGCCCCCCTCCCCCAGCACCGAAGGGAGAGAAGTTGGGATGGGGGTGGGGGTGATAGGAAGTGTCAGGATCCCCCCCCCCAGGCGGGGGAGTAGGACGTGAGGTAATGAGAGGCCAATGGGGAGCCGGAAAACGCCGTGGCCACTTCCCCTCTTCCTCTCTGCTTCCCCCCCACCCCATTGCATCCCTCTCCCCACCCCCACCCCTCCAGGCCCCGGCTGCGCCCGCTGTCTGCGCCCGAGTTACTAAGCAACCCTATCGGAGTCGCGGGACTGAGGCCAAGTTCACCAAAAGTTGAAAATAAATTTTGGGGAGGGGAGGTGGGGGGGGAGGGAGGTGCGGAGGAGGGAAGCAAAGCTTCTCTCGCAGCTCCCGAGAGCAGGACAAAGGGCCCAAGCTGGGGCTGCCTCCCCGCGACTGCGGCGGCGGCGGCAGCGGCTACAAGGCCGATTCTACTTTCGGCCGGTCGCGTCAGCTCTGCCCGCCGTGTCCCTGCGAGGCGGCGCTGGGGCAGAAAGCGCAGCTGGGTGCCGAGACCTGCCTGGCCACGAGTGCCCGATTGCCAATGGGCTTCTGAGGTATCCAGAAGGGAAAGAAAAGGGCAGAAGCCCAAGAAGATGAACAATCAGCAGATTTAGAGATGGGTGGAATCTTAAGGATTCCTGAGGTGAGGAAACTGAGGCCCAAGAAGAACCTCTTCCTCAAAATCCAAGCGCTTTCCATTACACTCCGCTGCCTCTGTAGAATATCGCCAGAAAAGTCACCCTCAAAGGGAGACAACTCTCAGACCTCTCCTGTTTACTAGCTTTATCTCTGGGCCAGCCTTTTCCTCCTCCAGAACTCAGTTTCCACTTTTATCAAATGATGATAATAAAAACGCACTGCCTTGTGTCCGGGAGCTTCTGGGCCCCTTCTCAGAATTATGTTCTTAAATGCATACAAGAAAATCCATGACATGACAAAGGAGACTAATGATATCAAAATAAAGATATTTCTTCAACTTCCCAACCCCCTGAAATATGTTCTGTGGGCTCCAATCTGAGAACTCCAGCCCTCCGGAAAATAGCTATTAGTAAGAGAAGACACAGCCAAGGTTCCCCATGTCCCTCCATCCAATTGATAATTAGCCCTTTCTATTGAAAACCTGTAACTTTTCACAGCAGACTCGCTTAAAAATAACAAGCTTACATTCTTCTAAAGGCTTTGATTTTGCCAAGCACTTTCCACTACAATCAGAGGGACAGATATGTGTGTGTGTGTGCACATATTCCTATTATTTGTCCCATTTTATGGATGAGGAAACTTTTTCAAAGAGGTTAAGTGACTTGCAGAAGGTCACACAGTATCAGAAATCGAAGGAGATCTTGCTGACTCTAAATCAAAAACAGATTCCACTGCACAATGCTGTGTCCTATTCATCAGTGTCGTTATTATTGTTGTTGTTGTTGTTGTTGTTAAGGGGGGGACCAAACCTATGTTGCCATTGGTATTGGAGAACATTTTCTCTATCAGTACCCATCAGCAATTTCTCTGCAACTCTGACTGGAGGAGCAATTGGGGATTAAGTGACTTGTCCAGGATCGCTTAGCCTTTTGGAGAAAGGACTTGAACACAGACCTTCCTGACACTAAGACCGGCTCAATTCTCCAGACTGCCTCAATAGTGTCATCAGCATCACCATCGCCATCATCTCGTTACTTTTTTGTTAGCTTTCTCTCGTTCTCACTGATGGCGGTTCTTTAAAAATAGTTGCAGCTGTTCTTAATATTAAGGTTTAGCCTGCCGTCGTGTTCTTAGTCCTTGTCAGTGTTTAGAACAACCTAACGGGGGACGCTAAGAAAAAAAGGGGGGAGAGCCTGGCAGTAGGAATTGGAAGAAAAGGGTGCATTCGTGGACCAGTGCCTGGCCCGGGTTGCTTTGGGCCTCGGAGTTTTCGCTAAAGACATGTGCCAATAAGCTGAGCCCTCCTCCCTCTCTCCCCTAGGGGATGCGCCCCAAGCATTTCCCCGGAGGAGCTGCCACTCGGGGCGCTGCTCAGGAGACCCGCCCTGGTTGAGTCCCAGGACCCAGGACAGCGCGCGGGTCCCTCTTGCCCTCGGGGCACTCTGGGGACGGAAAGCCGAGAGGTTCTTTCTCTGTCTGCTAGGGTGAGAAGGCGAGGAGGCTTCTTACCTGTTGTAGGGAGTCCGGAGCAGCAGGGCCTGGCTGCCGGTGCAGCTGTCGGTGGGCGTGTGGCATCCATAGACCGGAGGAGGCACAGAGTACTGCTGCTCGCCTGGAGGAGAGAACGGAGCTTGCATAAGGTGCGGAGCCTCGATTTTTGGTGCGGGTCAGAACCTTCACCCAGGCAAGACGTAGAGATTGTCCTGGTTCCCCTCCGGCCTTGAAAATTGCACTCTTCCCTTCACATTCCCCCTCCCCACCTCCACCACCCAACCCGGTGTTCCCGACTCCGGATGGTTCGAGCCTTCTCTGTAGAAAATAGCTCCTGGTTTGTTTTAATACAAAATAAGCAGCTGGGCATTATGGGGGAGGGACACCCATTCATGACTTCGACAAGTGGGTATTCCTGCCACCAGCATATTTTAACCGTCCCCCCCCCCGCCCCCATGTCTTACTAGAAGGTTCTTCATGACCTTGTTGGGTTGGGATTTGGGGAAAAAGTGGAACCTCTGGTTTCATCATCTTAGGGAAATCTCCTTCATTGACACGGATAAATTAAAGTTTCATGTGTGGGAGCAGCTGGGTAGCCCAGTGGTTTGAAAGCCAGGCCCAGAGACAAGGGGTCCTGAATTCAAATATGGCCTCAGATGCTTCCTAGCTGTGTGACCTTGGGCAAGTCACTTAACTCCCACTGTCTAGCCCTTACTGCTCTTCCTCCTTGGAACCAATACATAGTACTGAATCTAAGGCCCAAGGTAAGATTTTTTTTTTAAGTTTCCATGTGTTCCATGAGCATTGAGAGCTTAAGTGAATTGTTCATGGTCACAGAATTAGTGTCAGAAATAGGACTTGAACTCAGGACAACCTGATCCTAAGTCCAAAGTCTTCTTGGGAATGAATTCCTGTGCCTAGTCTTCCCATGATGGGTCTTTCCACATTGTAGCTAGGCTGCTCTTCCAACAGTGGATGTTACCTACTTGTTTGTAAACCAGTGATCTTCAATGGAGACTTCCTAAGCCCCCCCCCATTCTGGCCTACATCTGGTACTGGCTCTCAGGGTGGGGAGCAGGACCGTAGAATAGAGGAACTGGCTCCTATTCTGGATGTGAAAGGGTCCCAGTGACCCCTTTCTGCCCCCATTCCACCACCCTTCCCTAAGCCACACCCAGCCTGGGGCACATTTTTTCTCTGTGTCCTTACCTAGAGAGCCCTGCTGACCAATAGGGTCCTCGTGTTTGAAGGAGTGATTGGGAAACTGCGCTGCATGGTGAGAGGGTGTGTGTCCATAGCTGGGTGTTCCATCAAAAGTGACAGTGCTGTATCCTGAGAGAAGCAAGGGGAAACACAGGGATTAGTGAGTGGGGACCAGCTTCCCTTGGGGGCTGCCATCCTAGGGGGAGCTGCTATCTGAATTTCCCCTCCCCAGCCCCTTCCTGATGCTCCTCTTCCTCCCCACTAACCCTGGGCAAAACTTGTCCTATGCCTGTCCCATTAAGTGGCATGGGGTCTTGGGAAGGGAAGAGAAGAAAGAAGAAGAGAGGGGAGGGGAGGGGAGAGAGAGAAGAGAGAGGAGAAGAGAGAGAAGGGGAAGGGAGAGGAGTGAGAAGGGGATGAGAGAGAAAGGGAAGAGGAAGGGAAAGGAGTGAGAAGGGGAGGGGAGAAGGGGAAGAAGTGAAAAGGGGAGGGGAGGGGTAGAGAAGAGGGGATGAGAGAGGAGGGGAGAGAAGGGGAAGGAAGAAGAGGAAGGGAGAGGAATGAGAAGGGAAGGGGAGAAGAAGGGGATGAGAGAGAAAGGGAAGAAGAGGAAGGGAAAGGAGTGAGAGGGGAGGGGAGGGGTAGAGAAGAGGGGATGAGAGAGGAGGGGAGAGAAGGGGAAGGAAGAAGAGGAAGGGAGAGGAATGAGAAGAGGAGGGGAGAAGAAGGGGATGAGAGAGAAAGGGAAGAAGAGGAAGGGAAAGGAGTGAGAGGGGAGGGGAGGGGTAGAGAAGAGGGGATGAGAGAGGAGGGGAGAGAAGGGGAAGGAAGAAGAGGAAGGGAGAGGAATGAGAAGAGGAGGGGAGAAGAAGGGGATGAGAGAGAAAGGGAAGAAGAGGAAGGGAAAGGAGTGAGAGGGGAGGGGAGGGGTAGAGAAGAGAGGAGGGGAGAGAAGGGGAAGGGAGAAAAGGAAGGGAGAGGAGTAAGAAAGGGAGGGTAGAAAGGAAGAGAGAGGAGAAGGGAAGGGAGGGGAAGAGAAGGGGGGATGAGAGAGGAAAGAGAAGGGAAGGGAAGGAGAAAGCCTGGAAGGGGAGAGTAAGGGAGAAGCCTAGTCACACACACACACACACACACACACACACACACACACACACACACACACACACTCAAAATCGATTTCTCATCTATTCCCTAATGGATGTCCAGGTCTTCAGGACTCAGAAGAGCCTTAACGCATGTAGGCCACTAACAGCCAACTTTCCCCTTCTGGAGAAAGTTTTTCTCCCACAAAACTGAACCGCCAGGCCCTAGCAAGGACCAAGTGGATTGAGAGTGAAATGAATCCGCGCTGCTGACCCCTCGGTGACACCAAACCGTAAATCAATGGCCCGGGCACCAACTTTCATTAACGACTCGGAGCTAGTTAAACAAGTCCGACTTAAAACAAAACAACAACAAAAACCTTGAAATCATCGAGTAAATTTCCTCAATCTGTCGCTCCTCCATCACCGTTTACCCCTGATCCCTCAAACTAGCTGTCGTCCAAGAGCTGTTTAGGGGAACGGCCCTCCCAGCTCTACTTTGAGACCATTGCAGCGAGGTAGACTCCGGGCGGGGCCATCTTTCCCTGAGCTCACAGCCCGAGAGACCAGAACTCCCGGCTTTGCTCCCCATCATTTCCCCCAGACATTTTGTATCAGACCCTGAGCAAGTCAAGTGCCTCTTGGGAATTCAGTGTTCTCGTCGATAAAATGGGGAGAATAATACTTAATTCTGATCACCCCCATAGAATTGTTTTGAGAAGAACATCTCTCCCGAATTTGTTTACTCCAGAAGATCGTCGTACCCTTGAGAAAAGAATCCTTGTCTGGCACAGGCTTTGAGCTAAAAAGGAAGGTGATCCTGGAAGCCGCTTAATTCAACTGCCTCATCTTCCACACAAGGAAACTGAGTCCCAGTGAAAGGAAACGCCTTGCCCGGGGGAGAGGTCATCTCTCTCCAGATCTCGCACTCTCCACTGAGCGCTATTTCTATCTTTATGACTTCTTTATTATTTTCTATTTTTATTACTTGTTTCCCCACTTAAAAACGGAGGGCCCTAACGGTTGCCTGTCCTTTTCCTTTCTTCCGGGAGGCGGGAGCCATAGAAAGAGCTGTGGGATTCTTGGTGGGGATCTGTGTGTGCGTTGGCGGTGTGGGCACACTGAGTGGGAGAATATCCGAGACAATAGGAGAATTCACCCAGAGTTCCTGAATCTAGGAGGGGTGTGGAGTAGGGAGGGAGAGAGGGCATTCTTCCAAGGTTGCTGGAGCTCTGGGATCCGTCTCACAACACCGCTGGCTATATCCCCTCCCGCCCGTGTCTCTCCGTTGTGTATATCTGGGACCAAAGAAATCGGGGGGCATGGATAGATAGAGAAGGGGGAAAGAAGCCAAGGGGTGACGGCCACAAACAATCGAGAGAAAGTGCACCGCATCGCTAAGGACCAGTGTGCAAACGGGTGGGGCAAATGGCAGGTTCTGGTACTAAATGACCTTTGGGGACCCAGTTTGGGGGGACCCGGTGTTATCATCTGTAAAATGAGAGGACTAGAGTAATGGATCTCCAAGGCCCCTTCCGACTCTACAGTTCTCTCCGCCCTCAAAACAGGTCTAGACTGACCAACCAAAGGCCCTTGTTGGGGCCAGGATGTTGGTTTAACTAAAGCACTAAGGAAATTCAGTGACAAGAGAACAGCAACCATTCTTTCTTCTGGAGCAGCCTACAAAGTCCCCCCCTTATGATCGTGTGAGATAGGCAGCTAGGATGGCTGTGGTGGTCCCCATTTTACGGAGGAGGAAAAAAAAACACCTGGGGGAGTAACGTGACTTGGGCACAGTCCCACAGCTGGAAAACCAAGGCTTGGGGATTTGAACCCCTGGCTCCTGATTCCACGTTCGGGAATCTTCCCTCCATCTCTCAAGAAGAGAAAAAGCAACAGCTGGCTAGCCCATTTGGTTTACCTGGAAGACCCTTCGCCAACCTCCCTATCGCACCCCCTCTTACCCTCCTGGGCAGGTGAGGCGCCCCAGTGGACGTCCTTCAGAGCCTCGGGTCTCCCCGAGAGTCCCCAGCAGCCAAGTCAGGGGTACTCTACCCGGAAAGCTTTCCCACACCCTGGGCAGCCGCGTTCCTGTGGCGGTCCCTCTCAGTAAACAGGTGTGATCAGCAAAGAGAAGCCTGGGTTTTCGCCTCAAATAGCCAAGTCTCACTTGCCGTGGCGTTCAAGTCTGCAATGAACTCTGAATGGTGGGCGTTCAGGGATCCTAATTATGGGGGAAATTGCCTCGAGGCGAACAGAGACCTCGTACCCCTGAGTAAAGCATCCCAGAGTAGTCGGATGCCCCCGAGCGAGTAATTTGGGCCTTCTAGGTCTGGGTCCGAGTCTATAAAACGCAGGCGCTAAATATCCCAAGACAAGGTCCTAATCAAATAAAATAACACGCAGCGCTTTGCAAAGGTGCCCTGCGGTTAGCATCATCATCCTTGCCCCAATTCCCCCTTCTCTTTATCGCTAGCGGCCTGGCCAAGTGCAGCCACGGACCGCAGCTTCCAAAGCAACATTTGGCCATCGCCACGCGGAGTTTTGAGGGAAACGGAGGAAAGCTTTGAGATCCTCTTATTCCTTCCCCCGCCCCTCTGTTTTCTTTAATTTTTTTTAAATTTTATTTTTAAGAACTAAGAGCAAGATGGTCTCCTCGCTGTACCCTTTGGTTGTTCCCTCAGCCCTGAAATGTCGCGCAGCAGGTCGGCTGTTCTGGCCAAATCCCGGCATGCCTCCAGAATTCGCCCTCCCCTGTCTGAGCTCAGTCTCAACTGCCCCCATCGCCCGCTTCCGAAGCACAACCTCCGAGGCCTGGATCCCTGAAGGGGATCAAAGGCCTGGAGACCCCGAGTTCGTGTGGCCCCTTCACTGCCTCCCTCTCCCCCCTCGGCCTTCCATGAGCATCGAATAATCTTCAGTCGTCGACTGATCCAGGAGAAAACTCGGGGAGTCTCCATTGCCACTCTCTGCGCCCCCCTATCCTGAGCGCCGACGCCCCCACTTCCTGGTGGAGCTCTTCCCCGAGCCCCCAGGGCGACAAGAGGCGTCAGTTCTGAGGGCGCCTGCAGCCAAGGAGAGCAAAAGTGGGCTGACTCCACCGAGGAGCCCAGGGCCGCGGCCGCCGCAGCCTTCGCTCGGCTTTGTTGGTGGGGCGGGGAGGGGGGAGAGCTGGAGAACAGCTGGAAGGGGAACGGGAGGCTGCTGCGCAGGGAAAGGGGCAAAGCTTCTGTTTTCCAGCTCTTGGCGAGAAAGGGAGGCACTGGCGGGCCAAGGTAGCGTCTTTCCCACGGTCAGCATGGGCCTCTAAGCTCCAAGGAGCCTCGACCGCCTTCATGAGAGGTGGATCTTCCACTCGCCTCCCCTCCTACTGCGGGAGAAAAAGCCAGGACTGGCCCTTAGGACCCCCTCTCCAAGGGAACCCCAAAGGCTTGGGGGGGCGTATTGCCATTGTGTCGGGGAAGGGAGAGAGGAAGGAGCTGTTTGATGCCAAGAACCTGGTGCCCCAGGGGAAACTCGGTAAGAACGGTTTCTATTTAGAAAGAAGCTATCGGTGAACATCAAACTTCAGACTCCCTGGGCCTCAATTTCCTTTTCTGCAAGATGGGAGTGTTGGACTAGATTATAGCTAAATTCCCTTCTAACTCTACTGTGCTATATGATTCCCATTTTAATAATTTTACAGTTGAGGAAACTGAGGCTGGGCCTGTGCCCCAGGCAACAAAGCTAGTTAATGGCAACACTTGAACCTGACTCTTCAATCTCTAAAGAAGCTTCAATTGCTCAATAATCAATAACTGATCAAGAAGGGGGGGGGAAGCATCCTTCTCTGGAAGATTTGCAATTTCATGAAATAAAAACAAGGAAGACAACACAAATCTTTTTCCTGCAACCAGATGGTAGACAGCCCTGCTTTTCTGGCCCTGGAGAAGGGCAAGGAACTGTGGATATCCACTGGGGGAGGAATGAGTCGGTGGGAACCTCACAGCAGCATAGCGGGAGAAGCTTGGAACTTATTCCTGTTCCTAGCCAGCCCCTGCCCCACCACTTCAGGGGGATGTGTTCTGACATCCTGGAGACAATCTCCCATTCTGAACAGATCCTCTCCAGGTGGAGAAAAGGGCACATACTTTAGAAAAGGCTCAGTCCCTTCCATGGACCTGGGGTAGCTCTCTTAGGGAAAAAAAAAAGTATGGCAGAAGGGAGTTCTGGTAAGGAAGAGGGAGAGGTGTGAGCTAGTCCCTAAAGAGAGAACAATTCCCCCTCCTTCCCACTGGACTCAGGCACCTAGGGCTGGGACCCAGGGATGGGACATTGACGGAAAGGGTCCATCCAAGTCAAGGAAGGTTTTGTACAGACTTCTGAGGAGAGGGTCAGGTTTTCTCTGGCTCCAACTCATTCTCCTAGACACCTGCAAATCTGGGAGTGGCCCAGAGAAATTCGAGGAGGTCCGGCTACTGAAAAGGCTCCAGTTGGCTTGTCCTAGGTTTCTTGTGGGAAATTTGGAAGTAAATTGTCAAGGGGACAGATGTCCAATGTTCTCCATTCCCAAAGAATCACCTGTCTTCCCTCTTTCATCCAGATCCTGTCTCCAACCTCACATTCTCATCTTACCAGAAAATAAAACTGAAATGGACTCTATCTAGGACCCATTATATTTGTGTTTTATTCATTGGGGGGTTGTTGACTCATCTTTAGGTAAAATGCATGTTCTGGGATTAAATTCTAATTATAAAAACTATCAGAATGGAGCTCCTCTAAAATATGATTCTGTCTCTGTCTTTGCCTGTTTCTCCCCCTTCTTCTCTTCTCTTCTCTTCTCTTCTCTTCTCTTCTCTTCTCTTCTCTTCTCTTCTCTTCTCTTCTCTTCTCTTCTCTTCTCTTCTCTTCTCTTCTCTTCTCTTCCCTATTCTTCTCTTCTTGTCTCTCTCTGTCTCCCTCTCTTTCTCCTCTCTCCCCTACTATAAAAGAAGATTTTTCCAAGTCTTCCATGGTCCCGTAGTTTGTGACAAATGCTTAGCCCAGAGCAGCAGGTTCTCAGAAACTCTGAGGTGGTTGGAGGAAAATATCCGCCTTTGGCTGCCTGGCCCTGCATACCTGGACTTCTGGGCCCTCTTGGAATTGTGTGAGACCCAAGGCCTCAGCCTATGAATTGAGCAAGAAAGAGTTAGAGGACTGTGCCAGGCTAAGGGAGGGTGATCTCAGTTGTGGGAGAGAGTAGGTACCTATCCCTACTCCCAAAGGCAACCCTGAGCACAATAAGGCTTTCCCATCTTCATAAGATTCAGATCTGGAAGGATTTAGAACATTAGAGCTAAGTGAGTGAAGGGCTTCTTAATCTATTTGGGTTAAGGCCCCTTTGCAGTCTGGGAAAGCCTATAAACTCCCTTTCCAAATGAGGCTGATAAATGTGTAAAATCAAATCCAGAGATTACAAAGAAAACCGCTTCTATGTTAGTAATTACCAAAATGCTTTCTAAAACAAGTTTATGGAGCTTCCATTAAGAAGAGCTTATTTTACAAATGAGTAAGCTGAGGCACTAAATTCAGTACCTAGCCCCACAGCTAATTAGCTGGCCAGGTGGGGTTTCAGCATAGAGGTTTTTCTTTCCACCCTTCTCCAACCTGGTAGGGGAAAAGGCCCTAGTTTAGCTTGCCAAAGGCAAGGAAGAGATTTCCAGGAAGGTCTCCCCTGGCTTCTGCACCCACCCCGAGAAGAGGGCCAAGTTTAGATGGTCCCGGGCTCCCAGGACCCTTGGGAGAGCATCCGCATGCCCACTTTGGGGGAACAGTTGAGGATAAGAAAGGAAGGACGAATGAGTTTGGGGTTCCCGCTCTGAAAGAAGTTTCGGTTTCTCAGAATGCCTGAGTAGTGGAGTGGAGCAGGAAGGTTTCAGGAGCGCAGAATTCCCCGCGTTAATGGGTCAGCAAGGCTGCAGAGCTGGAACTGGAAGCCAGGCCCGGCGGGCTTGGAAGAGAACACGGCAGTTAGAGCTTAGCATATTCCACAGACTGCCTCCATCGGCCCACTAGTTCCAGAAACAACGAAATTCCAACCCCAGGTGGGATTTCAGTGCCTGGAAAACCAGTAGCTTCTTTCGGACAGAATTCCCGGGGACTAGAGCCCAAGCTGGCTGGATTTACCGTTAGAACTGGCAAAGGAATTATTTGCAAATACAGCCCACAGAGGACGCTTGCTTAACCTCGGGTTATCTAAATTCGACCCTCGATGAACAAAGAGATCAACGAAATCTCATTCGAGTTCCCTTTTCTGTCCTTCCAATGAGCAGTTTTCAGTAACACAATGAGGCATTTCCCGTTTAATTACGTTTAAAATAAGGATTTCCTAACAATGAGGAGAGGGGGGTCATTTTAGCCTCTCTGAGCCTCAGTTTCCTATTCTGTAAAATGAGAGGGTTAGACCAGAAAGCCTCCAAGTTCCTTTCCAGCTCTAAAATTCGGTTCCCCTCCAAAGGTTGGCGGCCTCAATTCTCAGTTCTGAGCCTGCCGTCTACCCGGCTGCTCTCCGAGTCTGGACCAACGCTTACAGCACGATTTGTAATGACACCCGGTTTGGAATAACGTCGTCACCAGGCGAAAACCTGTCTGCTTTTCATAAGAAAGATCCCCAATAATGGTCCATTCGAGCCTTCCCCCTCCAATTCAGTGCTAAAAACCCACACGGAAGTACCTCGAAGGGGAGAGGGGTCGGGGTGGACCGTGAAGATGAAGCCCCTGAGAACTACTCGATCAAGAAGCCAGTTACGTTTGAATCTGTGATGGCTCCGAATCGTTGCCACTATAGAGCCCGCGCAGAGCCGGCTGATTGGAGGAGCCAAGAGGCAGTTCTTGAGTTCCCCATTCCCTTGCCCCGGGCTCGGGTCTGAAGATGGTAGGGAAAATCCCTCCTGTGCTACCTTCTACCGACTCGACTGCGCATCTCTCCCCAGGGCAGCCCCAACGCTCCGCTCCCTCCTAACCAGCTCGCCGCTCCCCAGGCTTCTAGGATGCCTCATTAGAGCAGAAGTCTAGGAAAGCCCTACAGTTGGCCCCGCCCGGCTCCTGCGAACAGTTCAGAAACTTTCTCGAAGCCGGCCTGGCTAGGGGAAATGGAGGGCGGGAAGTCTCTGCCCTGGTCCCAGGTTTTCTGTCCGAGCAGACCTAAGGAGACCCCTGGGGGACAACGCTACGGTCTCCCACCTTTAGGATCCCCCAGGGACCCTCATCCTTCATATTCTAGACAGGACCCATCAAATTCAGGGAGCCAGGACCAGAAATTGGAGCGAGGATAGCAAACGGGAGTGGGGGGGGGGGGGGGGGGGAGAGGAGAGAGGAGAGAGAAGCGAGCGACAGTTGCCTGAGCTTCCCCAGTTCGGTAATGGGGTGTCGGGTTGCGCTGCGCTGCACTCCCCCAAGGTGCGGCGCTCGGTGCTTACCCTGGTTACGGATGGTCGGCTGGCTTTCTAGGCAGCTGGGCAGGTAGGGAGCGTTGGGAAACATCCTGGCCTGGCCGGAGGGCGGCTGGCTGGGCGGAGGCGGCCCGAAGGGGCCATAGCGACAGGCTCCTGCTGTACCGGTAAACTGGCCTGAGAAATGGACTGTGAAGGCGCTCAGGCATTGCTCCTCGTGCGGCTCGGCGCCGCCCCAGCTCGGCTCCTGCTTGATAAAGGAGTGAGGCGGCGGAGGCGGTGGCGGGGCAGGCGGGGGCGCAGGGGCGCTCAGGGAGCCATAGGCTGAGGCTCCCGGGGGCGCAAAGTCCAGCACTGGAGCCCACTGAGCTGCGCCGCTCACGGGCAGGGCGCAGCCGCCGCCGCCACCCAGAGAGGGGACAGCGGGCAGCAGCGCGTTCAGATCCCGCACGTCGGAGCCCATGGGCTGTTCCCCGCTGGCCGGCCCCCGGCTCCGCCGCCCCTGAAGGCGCTCGCCTCCCTGCCCGACCGAAGCGAACTTGCTCCAGGTGCCACCTGGGCCCCGCGCTCCCGACTGCTCGGCCTGTTGCAGGCACCAAGGCCCAGAGCGGAGCGCACGGGGAGACGCCGGCTCCGGGGCACACGTGGAAGCCGGCTCCGGCGGCAGTAGGAAGTCCAGGGTCGCGGCGGGAAGGAGGCGGAGGCAGCAGTAGCGGGGCCCCAGCTCATGGGCTGCTGTCCTGGGTGGATGAGTGGGTGGGTGGGTGGGCAGATGAGTGGGTGGGTGGGAGGGCAGGGAGGAGGAGAGGAGGGAGCTGATTGTCCGGCTAGAGAGAGCCCCCTGGGTGTGGACTCTGCCTTGAACTCCTTACCCCGGCTGCCTGGCTGCCCCCGGCTTCCCAAAGCTCAAATAAGAGGGGCTGGCGGCGGGGGAGGAGGAGGAGCTAGGATATCCAGCTGCTCCATTCACACCGCAGCTCGAGCCCTACCAAGCATCAGGGGCTGCTTCCCGGGGCGACCTGAGTGCGGGGAGGGGAGGAGAGAGCTACCCGGGGGCGGGGTGGGGCGGACTTGGGGGAGGATCTCGCACAGAGACACCGTCGCCCTCCTCCCCGCCACACCCCACCCCATCCCCCGCCCCAACTCTTCACACCGCTCGAGGTCAACTGTTCGGTGATGAGGACCCCCGCCTCCCTGCCCCCAAACTTGGGCTTCCCCTCTGAGATTTTGCGGGTGTCGGGGTCTCCCAGAGAGAGAGAAAGGAGCTCCAGGTAAGCCGTGTTTCCACAGAGACTAGGAGGAACAAGCAATGCAGTAAAGAAGGACGTGGGAGCCAAAGTGGGGTGGGTTGAAGGGAGGCGGGACTTTGGGAAACTTCGCTCTGGAAGGAGCGTGAAACCCTCAAGCACCTTGCTCGCGATTCTGGCTCCGTTACCGAATCAAGAGAGGTGGAGTGCGACATGTTAATTCTGGGTTTACCGGCAGGAGGCACCTGCTGCGGGGGCGGGAGAGGGTAGCTCTGGATCTCCCCAACAAGGGACCAGAAGGGGTCTGAGCACTGCTTGCGTTCTGGAGTTGGGAGATCAGGGCTGTAGACAGTTAAGCACCTAATCTGGCCTGGGTGATGGGCTAGCTGGAGGGAGTCGATCCCGGGAGGCGAGCAGATGCCTAGAATAGTGAGAGAGTATATCACTCATAATAAATCTGCTGTGTTTTGATGATCGCCTTCCTTCATCCCTGTCCCCCGAAAATCCGTAACGGTGGCACCTCCACTTGGGAACATCCTGCACCTGCACCTGAGGGTACAATAAGGAAAATAAAGACCCTCGGCAGTGGCTTACCAGGGAGAGGGGCGCTCCCGGATTCTGAGAATTTATGAACCCTACAAGGTGTCTCTCTTCCTGTCCCTCACGTCTACCTACGCCGCCCCAACACCACTCATTGACGCCCTATAACACCCAAAGCGTTCTTACTAGTTCCAATTCCAAGCCAGGGAGTTGTGGGAGGGGAATGGGGGTCAGGGGAGGTGGAGAAAGGAATGAAGTAGGAAGATCCCAGAGGAAGTCCCAGCAGAGTTCAACCCGCGAGATTAAATATAGTGCTCTCAGAGGCTCAACAGCGTTCTCGGGGGCCCGGGAAACCCATTGTACTGAGGTTGAAGTCGAAGCAGAAGTATCCCGCCTTTACCACTCTCTAATGCATAATTCCTCAACTGGTCCCTATAGACTCCTTGTTGGCTTCCTGGGGAGAGCACAGATTTCTTTGGGTCTGCCAAAGTCCAGTTTGGGAAAGCAACCCTGGGCAGAAGAGCCCTTGCCCCTTCCGCTTCTTGCTTTCCCTAAGATTGCTGCAATTGTATGGGAGGAAAGGCGCCATCAGGACCGCTGGGTGGGAATCTGTGAAATGGTTGCCCGCTGCCCTGGTATCTCCATGCAAGACTGGCAGTAGCCACCTGGTTTTTCAGAGAAATAACTCAAAGTAAGGGCCTGGTTGCTTTTCACTTAGCTAAGGAGCCCTGGAGGGTTTACTGGATTTTGTTTCTTAACGCAAAAGTTAGAGAAATATAATTTTACACAGACATAATCCGTTTATAAAAACAAAAAAAATTAAAATTAAAAAAAAAAAGCATCACAGTGGCTCTGGGGTGCGAGTCAGGATGGGTCAATTCTTACATCCAGAAACACAGATTAGGTGCAGAGCTCTCCGTTTTTGTTGAGTGAATAAATGAATGAATGAGTGCAGCAAATCACTTTATTTTCAAAGATTGTGTTAATTCCTTTCTGCAGAGGAGCCTGAAAGGAAATTTTTATTTAACTAACCCCCCCCCCAAATCCCGCATCTCGTCGTCCCCTCTTTCTATTTCAGAGGATCCTTCCCCACTTACACCCCCAAGCCTCTGATAAATGTACATCACCTTTAACATGCATTGTGCAGCAACCTCCCACCTCCCTCCCCAATCCCATTTAGGTTATTAAAGAGCAACGTTTTCAAAGCTCCTATTTCCCAGTAATCTCCACCCTTCAGACCCCCCAGTCCTTTCCTCCTTTCCTCGCCCCAGATTGAAATCTTTAAAGTTTGTTAGTTTGGACTAAATTAGTCTCTTGCCTCCTCTTAGGGTGGATTTGGCAACAGGTTTCGTTCTTCTAGAGGAAAATAGAAAACTGTCCCCTGGTTAGTGAGCTTAACTCTGCCGGGAAGCACCGGGTCGGGGTTTCTCGCCCTCTCTTTCTATACCCAGGTTGAGGATTCGTTTGCTTTTGCAGAAGGTGGGAGTGTGCATAGCGGAGCAAGACTTTGTGGGAGAGAAAGGAGAGGAAACCCGGGGATTACAATTTCTAAACGAATGCGTCCTGATTGCTGCGATTTTCCGTGCCTTCGCAGATTTCCGGTTTGGAGGGTGGCTTTTATTGCTGCTGTTTGGTTTGGGTTTGGTTAGGAATTTGTTGTTTTGTTTTGTTTTGCGTGGGAGAATTTTGTTGGTTAATTACGAGTCTAGCCTGCTCGGTTCTCTTCTTATAGATTTTCTTAGCTTCCAGCACTGGGGCTAGAAGCAACCCAAGTCCTATGGCAACCCACACTCCTCTCCACATATCCACCTGCTTTGTTTCCTCCAAGATTAGACGTTTGGGGGTGAATTCCAGGCTCCTCCTCCTTCTACTGTGTGGGACCTTCTCCACTCCACCCCAACTAGGCCCTCGGGGAAAACACCGAAACGGACGCACAAGCTTCCTCTCCCTGGTCCCTTCTTCTCTCCCTCCCCCTCACTGCCCCGGTGGGGAGATGAAGGAAGAAGGTTCTCTTCAGGGGCCCGGTTCTAGCCCGGGGTCCTAAACCCAGAGAGTCAAGGCTCCCTAGGGGGCCTCCTCCACTCCCTCCTGTGTCTTCTGGACTAGGGATTTCGAGGAGTCAGCAGTGCCCATGGGTCTGGAAAGGAGAGGAGGCCAATGAGCCAACTTCCCTCTCCCTTCTAGTTCGCATCCTCCAGAACGCAGCACCGAAGTCGCATTCTGGCGGTCTCGGCCTTTCTTTCTCCAAGTAAACCTGAAGTGGGAGAAAGCCTCTGGGGGTAGGGATGGGAAAGAGCGGGGTCGAAGGAGGGGACAGCCTGGGGGTACCTCCCCCCTCCACTGGGTACTCTAGGAGCTCAGTGGAGCCAGAGTGGCGACACTGAGAGGGGGAGGAGGAAGGAGTGGAGTGGGGCGGGGAGCAACTCAGGGGAAAAAACTGCCAAAAAAGTCTTTGATAAAGCGCTTCTCGGACCCGGGATGTGTTGATATATGCGTGTGCGTAAATATGTGTGTGTATACATATATATATACATATATACACATATACATATAGATACAGATATATTATCGTGTGATCAAAAGGAGCAGGATTCCTGGGAGATGGAACTCCCGCTCCCCCAGACTCCTGCCTTCCACTCTGACCCGCTGTCAGCCACATCTAGCGGAGAGCGGGCAGGGCCAGCTTAGCCCCTTGGGCACCAGGGAATAACCCGGCCCTCCTCGAGCCGCCGTGGCCCGGCTCCCTCCGTAACCTCCTGAGCGGCGGACAACTGAACAAACACGCAGGAGCCCAGCAATCTGTCAAGAACCTTGTCCTTCTGCCCCGGAGAGCTGAAGCCCGTAATAAATAGTGGGCTTGACCTTCTTTTGCCCCCCAAGGAAAGCTCCTGAGGAGCCGGCGCTCAATCGCTCCTTCTAGCACCTAGCCGAGGGAAAGGGCAGCCCTGGGTGCTGCGACGCGTCTTGGGCTGTGGGAGGCTCCAAACCGCTGCGCCTCCACTTCTGCTCCCACCTCACCGTGCCCCGAGGTCCCTACCCCACCCCCACTTCCAGCCCTGCTAGGGATGGAGTCCACCAGGGTCAGGACCATGGGACGCGCTGCGGGAAGACAGACAGACTGGGAGCGAGAGAGCGCTGGAGTGACTTCCTGCCCCCTAGAAAAGAATTAACTATTCCTCCAGGCTCGGTGCAATGCAGCCCTGAGCAAAAAGCAATCTATTCTTTGAGGTGGCTGAAGGGCTTCAGTGCCCTGGCTCTGCCTGCCCAGCCAGATGCTTGTGCCCATCTCTTGACTGAGCCCATCGCTCCCAGACATCGCTGCGCGCGCGCGCACACACACGTCCCTGCGGAACTGACAGCCCTAACGGGGTGCAGGAGATGAAGCAGAATAGAAGGGGAGAATTGTTCCCCGGATCTTGCGAGAGATGCAAAATTCTTAGCCAGGCCTCCGAGTTAACCTTCCGGGTCTTAAGTCAGTGCCACCCCGGCTTCCTAAGCTGCAGTCCTGCCACCCCAAGACGCTCCCGGGTCCCGGGGAGAAACCCTAAATAAAAGAATCAGGCAGTCCAGGCTATTATTTTACCGTAAATCTTGTAAATTCTGGAACTAATTACATAGAGGATATGTCTCAATTTGTTCTGCATTAATGCCACATTGGGAATGGAGTCGAGGCCATAACCAGAACAGATCCTCCAGCTCGTGAAATTGATGAACTGAGAGCTGCTTCCAGTCCTGAACACGCCATCTGGAATTCCAGTCTGAGGTTACAATTAGAACTCCTGACCCCAAATTCAACTTTGCAAAGAACCAAACACAGTTACTTATTCTGCACCTGTAAAAGAAAAGGGGGCGGAGGGGGGGGGGAGGAATCCTCAATCTCTGAATCTCTCTGATGTTATAAAATTCTTTCCAAATGTTGGGGGAAGAGGGTGTCGGTGTGCCTGCGTTTTTAAAAAGACACGTCTTTTACGGGCCGGATTTTATCTCGGCACCGTCTCTCCACCCGGCTAGAGAGGGTTTAATAACGGTCAGCGCCTCTGTGTGTTGGATTTAATTATGTAGGACACCGCAGATACTCTCCAAGCAAATGGGCGTGCAGCATATTTTAGCATGTCCCAGAGTCCCCCTGTGAGAGAGAGCTTAATCGCAGGAATCTCTCTAGAACGAGAAACTTGGGGGTGTGGATGGCTGCTTTCAGTTTCCCTGAAAGTCCGTCATTTTCATTTGTGATCCAACGCAGTTGGGCCAATTTCTTCCTCTTCCTCTTCCTCAGAACTTGTTGCTTTCGTTTTTCTCTTGCTCAGACCCCCTGAAGAAAACGAACCCCAGGGCAGTACGGGGGAACCGGTTAAATTTATTGGTGCAATGCTTAAACAAAATGTAAATATAAATCATCCCGATGTATTAAGCCATAAAATATCTCAATGAAGCCAGTCCCCTCGCCAAGATCCCGGTGTATAAAAGTTCATATAAAACAAGGTATCCGTATTATCTTTCATACCGGATGTGTGCGTTATTGTAAAAGCATCCAAAATTGTTTGGTTAGAGAGAGGGGGGTACGTGCAATGGAGCTAACCAAATGTCGCCTTCTTGGAGAAAAACAGCAACATTGAGCATTTTGTGGGGATGGTTCAGAAATGATTTTTGAAGAGATGCTGAAAACAGTTTTTTTGTGGAATTATTGCTGAGGGAGAGAGAATGAAAAAAGAGAGAGGATAGAAAGAGGGGAGACAAGGAGAGAGACAGCTGGGAGAGACAGACAGGCGGTGTCAAGACAGAAAGAGGGGGGGAAGAGAAAAGAAAGAGGGAGGGAGAGAGGGAGGGAAAGAAGGAGAGAGAGAGAAAGGGAAGGAGGGATGGAGAGAAAGGAGAGAGAGAAAGGGAGGGAGGAGGGAGAGAAAGAAAGAGAGAGAGAAAATGAAGGAGGGAGGGAGAGAAAGGAGAGAGAGAGAAAAGGAGGGAGTAGGGAGAGAAAGAAAGAGAAAAGAGAGGGTGGGAGGAAGAAAAAGAAAGAGAGAAAGAGTAAGAGAATGAGGAGAAAGAGAGAGACAGAAAGAGGGAGAAAGGAGAGAGTTTTGCAAACTTCTTTTTCAGAGATACCTCTAACTTCACAAACTATTTAAACAAAGTGTAGTGGTACCAGTTTTCCCCATAGATAACCAAATCAGACATTAGTGAACAACCACCTGGATGTCTGTCTCTAAGTCCGGATATACATCTAGTCTGTAGGAGAAGGATATGCCTGTAAGTTAGCCAGAGCTGGAAAGAGAGGAAGGGATGGAAAAGATGAATGAATAAAGAAGGGGATGGGCAGGAGAGAGAGAGAGACAGACAGACAGACAGACAGACAGAGAGAGAGAGAGAGAGAGAGAGAGAGAGAGAGAGAGAGAGAGAGAGAGAGAGAGAGGTGTCCTGAGATGTGCCAGAAGAGCTCCTGGTCTAAATTTCCCCAAGGCAAAAATAAACCTTCATAGGAAATGTTTGAGGAGTAAGATAAAATTGATTGCAATTGATGCTTACATAGTAGATAACCTTGGGTCTTCCTAATCTCAGCAAAATGACAGAACTTTTTTTTTTTGCCTTTTGGAAACAATTGTTCCAAAGACCATTTTTCAAGCGCTGGGAGAATGTAACATGTATCTTTCTTGGAGGGGGAGGGCAGAAGATAATTTTTTTCAGGTTAAGGAAATTCACTGAGATCGCAGAATTCAAATAACAAAAACATTAAGTATCTAATATGGGCAAGATCTTGTGCTAGGCATCAGGAATACAAGGACAAAAAAGTTAAATTTAGCAAAGTAAATGTAACTCTCCCACCATGGAGTCTTGATAGGGATGGTGTATCTTACGTGCTCAAAGCATAGACTCATAGTGAAAACTGGACCTGCTAGCCAGGTTGGTAAATCCTCCCCCAGGCATTCTGTGAGGTGGCCTGGCTTCTAGTCTATGGTGGTTGCCAGTGGTCAGCCCCATTGATGTTTTCCTTGGATTGAAAACCATTTTCCTGCCTTTAGGTCTAAATGGGGTTCCCCACTTCCTTCCTTGTTCCAGATTCTAAGAGTTATGGGCAGTATGGAGAAAAGTTTTCTCACAGATTGTGTCTCTATACCATCAAAGCACTCCATCACTGAAGTAAAAAATAAAAACCAAACTGATTCTTGGATGCTGTCTAGACCAAGTACTTCAGTTTGTTAACTGAATTTTCTTTTAGGGTGCTATTTGGCATATAACTGACATAGCAGTAGGGTATATGGGCATGTATGGTCCTTGGGAAAAGACAGCATGGATTTTTAACAAATGAAGTGCTGGGAACAGTCAAGAAGTTCGAGATTCCTGTCTTGCCTTTGATATTTACTCACTGTGTGACCTTGGATAAATCATTTAACCTCTCTGAATCTCAGTTTCCTCATTGATAAAATGGATTTTATAATACCTGTAGCACCTATTTCACAGGATTCTGTTGAGTCTCAAATGAGGTGGGGTATGTAAAGACTATAAACTTCAAAGAGCTATAAAAATAGCAAGTATTAAGTAAACAAGAATCATTACCTTGATTCATATTAAAATACCAGAGAATGAATCACTATTGGCATCTCTTCGATATAAGGGGCATGCCTTGAGAGAGTTTTTTCTATTTCAGTTGGATCATGGAGATGGAAGAGATAGAGTGGAACTGAGGACCCGCAGGGCAGCTAGGTGGTACATTAGGTAGAGCTTCAGGCCTGGAGTCAGGAAGACTCATCTTCCTGAGTTCAAATCTGACCTTAGACATTTACTGGCTACATGATCTTGGGCAAGTCATTATAAGCCTGTTTGCCCTGGTTTCCTCATCTGTAAAAAAAGCTGGAATAGAAAACGAGTCTTCCTTTGTTTTTCCTAATTCTTCATATTCACTGTATTTTTGACAATTTTATTCTTATCACCCTGGATGATCTTTGAGTAGGGCCCTGGTAATAAATGTAATGTTTCTTAAAACCAGACTATTATAGAGAAATACTGAATCAAAAATCTGGTCTCCTATTAATTTATTTTTGTGGGGTAGGGGGAATTAATACATGAAAAAAGGAGAAAAATATCACTCTGTCCTGTGTGAAATCTCTTCTCTTCTACAATAACAATGGCTGATGAGCATAGAGGGGATGTGGCGGTATGAAGAATCACAGTTTTTAGATCATCAATAAACTGATTGTTGGTACTTCCAACATCAGAGCCTTGCTCAGTGATCTGTGAGTGGGCACAAAGTTAGATTAGATTTGTTAGATTAACCTCAACACTTGCAACCAAACAAGAAGAAAGAAGAAAATTGCCCCTAAATGCAAAGAAGGTTCACAGGGACTCTTTGGAACAGCAAAGAAAGTTAGTTAGCAAAAAGAAAAAAAAAGAAAAAAAGGGAAAAAAGAAAGTTATTTAGCAGAATTAAATTGATTTTGCTGAAAAGAAACAAGAAACATCATTTCATAGGATCTTTGGCCATCATGTATTGTGGGGTTTAAGATCTTTTTTTTTTTTAAACCCTTACCTTCCATCGTGGAGTCAATACTGTGTATTGGCTCCAAGGCAGAAGAGTGGTAAGGGCTAGGCAATGGGGGTCAAGTGACTTGCCCAGGGTCACACAGCTGGGAAGTGTCTGAGTTCAGATTTGAACCTAGGACCTCCCATCTCTAGGTTTGGCTCTCAATCCACTGAGTCACCCAGATGCCCCCTGGTTTGTGATCTTAAAAAAAAAATAACTCAGTGTTTTATGCATCAGAATCTGCTGCAACAATGAAATGGAAGAAAAATTATATGAAGAATGGGAGAAGACCATCCAAATGAAATTAATGTTCACTTTGATCAGTTCTAACTTTAATGTAAGAGAGGGGAAAGGCAAGAATGGGGAGAAATATATTGGAAAGCTTGGTTCAAGAAGAAGAGGGAATAAAAGAGGCAAAGGATTTGAAAATTATGGAGAATTCTCCTCTACCTCATTAATAATTTTCAAAGAAAATCATTGGTCTGGATTTGGCAAACACCAAACAACACTGTGCAGATCAAAATCGATTATACTTAAATAGCCAGGAAGATAATAATTATTGATGTCAATTATCCCTGAATTAGTTGTCTGTGTACAGTCAGACCACTAAGAACTAAAAGAAGAATTTACTAAAAAGAAGACATTGTCATGATACAAAGATATTACATTTGAAACAACTTGTCCTAGAAATATTTAAACAAGTAATTGAAAACCAAAAATAAGAAATGAGCAACAGAATTGATATTGTGACAATTTTAACTAGAAATGTAATCAATGTGAATGAATTGCCACAAAAAAATAAATGAAAAGAGCCCCCACACAACCTATCAGCAAACATCTAGTTTACTTGCAAAACACAGAAAGGTGCCAGCCAAAGGCAACACTGGACTTGAATATAAACTTGTTGTGAAATCTAACAAAGAAGGATAATGGACAGTTATGTGCAATATCTTATAAAGCAGAGAGAAACCATGGAAGGCAAAACCAGATTTTTAAAAGCTTAACAAGACATCCAACTTGGCAAAGCCATATAGGGGCATTCAAGGATAAAAATGGAAGAACCATGCACAGAATGAAAATGGTAAAAGTCAATTTAACAAATCATGTTTCTCTTAAAGATACTGGAACTACCACACCTGGATCTTAAAATCACAGTCCAAGAAGTGCTCATACCAGAATAGGAGTAGAACCAAATAAAAGAAAGATGAGAAAAGCAGTCATTTTGGACCAATAATATGTAAAGTAGATCCATGCTAGAGAAGGTAAAATTATGAGGGTGCTGAGCAACTAATATATATGTTATCTGAAAGAAGAAAAATAAGAGATATGGGAAAACTCAGGATGTATTAATACCAAAAATATGAAAGAGAAAAAAAAACTTAATTAAAAATTAAAAATTAAATTAAAAAATTAAATTAAAAACTTCTTACCCATCTGTCTATTTTCCTACCTACATACGATCTTTACAAAAATCCTTTATGAGGATATTGGTGGAAAATAGACAGCTTTTACAAGTGATATTTAATGATAGACAATATCTCTACCATTTCACAATGAGCTGAAAGATGGATGGAATGTCAGATATCATTAGGATGGTTGTTTATTGATTACAAAAAGACATCAGATCAATAAAAAAAATTATTACCATAGCATCTCTTTTAACATAAGGAATCTCTTCTATATATCAAGATGATTCAATATTCTTTAGAAGATATACAACAGATAAAATGCTGTTTAGTATTGTTATAACAATAAACTTTAGTTGAGGCATACAGTATTAAATGTATGCTTTGATAGATCTAGGAAAGAATGTAAGTTAAAAGAAGGATTTCTTGTGGATGGTAAAGTCTTTTGGATGCTCCTATTTTTCTGACATTGTGTTGATTATCAAGCCTCAGAGTATTGTGGAGACTCATGGAAAAGATCTATCTGTAAGCACAAAAAGAAGGATCGTCTGTTCATCCACACGAGAAAGACCAAATGGATGAAGAATGTATATAGCCCTGATTTCTTTTTATTTTTTAGACCCTTACTTTCTGTCTTAAAATCGATACTGAGTATTAATTCCAAAGTAAAAGAGCACCAAATGCTATGCAATTGGGGTTAAGTGACTTTCCCAGAACCACACAGCTAGGAAGTGTCTGAGGTCAAATTTGAACCCAAGACCTCCAATTTCTAGGACTAGCTCTCTATCCACTGGGGCAGTAGCTAGGTAGTTGCCACTAATTCCCCTTGTAGCCCATATTTAAATAAGCGTTTGGATGAATATTTGTTCAACAAGATGTATATCTGGACAGACAGTAAAAATGAATAACAAATTGGGCCCAGAGTCAACTAGAAGCACAGGCTAAACAGGGAATAGAAAGTCTCTTTTCCTGCTCCTAAACTGCCTATGAAAGAAAAGACCTATCTTTACTTTAAAAAATACTTTTTTCCAATTACATGTAAAAACAATTTTAATCTTTGTTTTTCACCACACCGAGTTTCAGATTCTCTTCCACCCTTCTCTCTTCATTGAGATGACAAGCAATTTGATACAGGTTATATACGTGCAGTCATGCAAAACATACTCTATATAAGTCATGTTGTGAAAGAAACTCAAATAAAAAAAATACAAGAAAAATAAAGGAGGTTTTAAAATGTAGGTTTCAATTTGCATTCAGACTCCATCAGTTATTTCTCTGGAGATATATGACATTTTTTCATCACAAGTCCTTTGAAATTGTCTTAGATCATGATATTGTTCAGAATAGCTGTCATTCACAACTGATCATCACACAAAATTGTTGTTACTTTGTATAGTATTCACCTGGTTCTGTTCACTTCCCTTTGAATCAATTCATGTAAGTCTTCCCAGGATTTTATGAAAGTCCTGCTTATCATTTCTCATAGCATGATAATATTCCATCACAATCATATACCATAATTTATTTAACCATTTCCCAATTGATGTACATACCCTCTATTTCAGTTCTTTGCCACCACAAAAAGAGCTGCTATAAATATTCTTGTCCGCAGAAGGCCCTTTCCATTTTTTATTATTTCTTTGGAATACAGACCTAGTAGTGATATTGCTGGATCAAAAGCTATGCAGTTTTATAGCTCTTTGGACATAGTTCCAAATTGCTCTCCAGAGTGGTTGGATCAATTCACAACTTCACCTACACAGTATGTTAGTGTCCCAATTTTCCATATCCCCTCCAGCACTTTTCATTTTCTGTCATATTAGCCAATCTTGTAGGTATGAAGTGATTCCTCAGAGTTATTTTAATTTGCATGTCTCTAATCAATAGTGATTGGAGCATTTTTTCATCTGATTATAAATAGCTCTGATTTCTCCTGAAAACTACCTGTTCACATCCTTTGCCCATTTGTGAATTGGGAAATAACCTGCATTCTTATAAATTTGACTCAGTTCTCTTCATATTTAAGAAATGAGAAGACCCATCTTTTCTACACTAAGACGTAAGCAAACCAGAACCTTCAAGTCATGTCCAGCCTGTCACCCTTTTATTGTCCATCAGGAACTAAAAATGTGGGTGTGCATTTTCACATTTTAAAACCATTCTTAATTCATGGGTCATACAAAATCAGACAGAAGATAGATTTGGTCCATGGATTGTAGTTTGTCAACACTCTATGGCATCAACCCTTGGAATATAACTGCCTCCAAAAAGTTAAAAGTGGTATTTATGAGCAGTTTACAACATAAAACTCATCAAGAACTCCAAAGAATAATAATAGATGACATCATCAAGGAATTGTATGATAGGAAGAAAAGTCAGACAAATCATATGGCAAAAATGAGGGATGATGGATGAACAGAGAAAGTACTTTGTTGGTTCCATGAAATGTCAGAAGAAAGGAAGAAAGACTTTGAGCAGATTGGGCAGACTCGCTACCCACCATGATTACCTTATAGAAAAGAGTCCCTGGGGTTCAGCCAGGATGGATGATTTGCTCAATGGTTAGAGGGAACTCCAAAATTGATGAGATCACAGACCCAGTTGGTTATTTCTTTTTACAAATGAAAGGCTATCTTTTTAATTATTTTTAAGGGGATATGGGAAAACTGAAGGGCAATCTTTTCATTGGAGGGGAGTAGAGAGTCTCAAAATCCTTCCCTGCTTTGGCTGGCTGGCTCTAGGTTATAATCATGATTAGACTGTATAGAAAGCATATGAACTTCACAATCCTGAAACATATGTAAAGATAAACACAATATCAATGGGAAACAAAAGTGCGAAAAAACCCATGTGATGTCAATGGAATTTGATATTTGGCTTGTTGAAATATTTTCATTAAGATAAGTTGAAACTAGATATCTTTCTAGTTTTTTCTCCTTTATGTGTGTTTCTCTTACTAGAGAAAAAAGAAAATCAATGCTAGTGCCTCCCCTCTGAGATTATCTCCAAATCTATTCTGTATCTGTCTTGTTTGTACATAGTCATTAGCGTGTTGTTTCCATCACACACTGTCCCAATTAGACTTTGAGCTCCTTGAGGGCAGGGGTTGGGGTTTTCTTTCCCTTTATTTGTGTCGGCAGTATTCTCATTGGGGGAGAGGAAAGGTAACTTGGAAAAACTGTGATTTTATAAGAAATAGAATATATCAATAAATCATATTAAAAATACAAAAAAAAAGAAAATTTCCCATTGTCTTTTGACTGGATCCCTGTGCCATTCTTTGTGCAGAATTTCATCCAGCTCTGGACAGCAAAATAAACCTCTTGGGTCCAATCAGGGCAGCATTTGTGAGTGTGCAAGCCCCATAGCATCTCAACCCAGAAGCTACATTCCAAGCATGCCTTTGAAGTCTTAAAGATGTCTGATTGGTTTGTGGAAAATGGATCTCCCCAATTCTGAAAGACTTCTGACAACAAAACTCTATCCACCTCCAGAGAACGAACTGATGGAGTCTGAAGGCAGATCAAAGTGTACAATTTTCCACTTTTTTAAATTTGGGGATTTTAGTTTTATATGAATATTCTCTCATAACAAAATGGAAATATGTTTTCCCTGGTCATACATGTCGAATTGCTTATCATCTCAAGAAAAGGTATGGGAAGGGAGGAAGGGAGATAATTTGGATCCCATGATTTCAGAAAATGTATGTTTAAAATTATTATTAGATGTAATAGGGGAATAAAATATGAAATAATAAAAAGAGAAAAGTGGGATCCCCCCAAAATACTTATCGGATAAGGACTGAAATATATGATAGTTTATATATTTAGGTGAGATCTTCATTTACATCATCTTGTCTGCACTTCTTAACGAAAAGATATTACAAGTATGTTCCCATTTTACAGATAGAACAACTGAGTCATTAAGAGCCTCACAGGGTTGCTACCTTCATTCAGGCTCTTATGAACTATTACTTGGGCTATTGTAATACCCTCATATTTCATCTTCTTGTTTCCCATATCTCCCCTCTATAATTTCTCCTCTGCACTGCTGTCAAAATCATATTCCTCCTACATGTGAATGACCACATCACTCCTCCACTCACAGATCTTCAGTGACTCTTCTTTACTTCCAGGAGAAAAAACCATATTCAGCTTGATATTTTATAAGAAATCCACTCTGGCAATAACATGCCTTTCTGGGTTTATTTCATGTTACTCCTCTTTGAATAGTTTAATGACTGAAAATAGAAGTCCACAGGCTTTGTAAAGTACATTTTATCTATGAATTAGTCTACTACCTATTTCCCAAGTTCAGAATTCCATTTCCCATTTCTGTCCCTTTGCAGACATACACATGAAGCCTGACTCTTACATGTGATTTCTGGTCCCCAGAAGGACCTTTTGATACTGTGAGTGTAGGGTAATGTGACTGGAAGGAACCTCAGAAGTCATTTAGTTCAAACTCCTCATTTTACAAGTGAGGAAACTGAGGCTCAGAGGAGGGATGTGACTTATCAAAGTCATACCAGCAAATGGTAAATCTGGGGTTTAAATCCAGTTCTTCTGGATCTAAACCTAGAGTTCTTAGGAAACTGTGGGAGCACAGAATTGAAGAGAATTGAGGAATAGGGGACTGAGAACCAGATCTTGAGAAGGTAGGTCCTGGGTTCCAATCTGGCCTCAGATACTTCCTAGCTGTATGACCCTGGGCAAGTCATTGAACCCCCATTGCCTAACCCTTACCACTTTCTGCCTTGGAACCAATACGCAGTATTGATTCCAAGACAGAAGGTAAGGGTTTCAAACAATACTCTGTAATTAATAATAAGAGAAATGTAATTTAGAGCATTAGAGAGTAATTTAGATTCCCCTATCATTTCTCTGATTATTAGTGGTTTGGAGCATTTTTATTTGGGTTTTTTGGATAGCTTATCTGTCTTGTTCTAAGAAAAATAATTTACTTATTCTTCTATTTATCTACTATTTATATATTAGGGAATAACCCTTATTTTTATATATTTAGATCAATTCTCTACATATCTTAATTATCAAAGATATTTGCTACAAAGATTTTCTATAACAGTGGCATGATTTTGTTTCTTTAAAAAGTTTTCAATTTGGGGGTGATAGGAAGGAGGGAGAAAACTTGTAGCCAAAACTAAAATAAGATTTAAATAAATGTTTTTGGTTTTATGTATTTAAAAATTATTCATTTTATCTCTATCAGTGCTCTCCATCACTATCTCTAATTTGTTCAAGAACTCCTCCCCCATACATAATTGTCAAGCACATCTCCTTCATTGAAGGAATTTGTTTAGGATTTTGAGTAGGAATAGACACTAGACCTATGATTTCATTGGTATATGGGACTCTCTATGAAAGGAAACTCTTGTCTCCCAATCCAGGTTTACCCATTTCCTGAAACTTACAGTTACAGTAAATTATCTAGAGCATTGAGTGATTAAGTGATTTGCCCAAGGTCACTCAGTCAGTATGTGTCAGTTGGGATCCTGTCCTGATGCCATATCTTCTTGGTTTCAAGGTTAACTATTCTCTTGTGCTACACAGAAAATATTCTTATTCTCTCTCTCTCTCTCTCTCTCTCTCTCTCTCTCTCTCTCTCTCTCTCTCTCTCTCTCTCTCTCTCTCTCTCTCTCTCTCTCTCTCCTTATAGCTAGGTCATATATTTATTTGGAGATTGTTGTGCTATATGCTTTGAGATACTGGTCTAAACCTAATTTCTGCCAGACTGATTTCCAGTTTTCCCAACAGTTAAGTTCGCAGTTTCTCAGCTTCTGATAATTTCCTTCCCTATTCTTTGTATCTTGAAATTTTTGAGGATTTTGATGATTATGAAGTTCTCAAAAGACAACAACAAAAAGAGTAACCCATATTATGCTGAGTGTTTTAAACAATATGCTATTTAGAAGCCTCTTAATTTGTTATTCTTGCTAATTAAATGCTACCTACTATTGTCTCTGAAAAAAGAAATATAGTTCTAAAAAGTTTTTTGCCTTATAATTTTCAGTGCCCTGATGCATAGCCCATGTTGCCCTGCCATAGTTACAGCTCTTCTCCCAACTCTCAGTCAATCCAGGACTCCAGACTGAAAGCTTGACTCTGAGCACATATACAAAAAAGTTTCCATTTTCTTTTTTTTAATTGCCAATATCTTATCAAAGCCTTGCTATTTTAGTACGCCATAAAAAAGAACTCCCCCCCCAGGAAAAAGAAAATTCTTTCCCAGACAAAGCACTGATTGTAATTTTTCTGCAGTGTCCTTATTTATGTCATTTGTCTTTTGAGGGGATCATTTTCATTTTCCCTTCACCTCACTGGATCAATTTGCTAAACTCACCTCTGACTCTCAGAGCTGGTAACTCTGGACTTTTTTCCCAATTAAGTTGGGGATTGTTTTCAGCAAATGATAAGGAAAAGCAGTTTGAGTTGACCCTCTTTCTGGAGTTGCCCCATGGCATTTATTAATAGCTCTGTAAACAGACTTATGCACAGTATCATCTTGCTACTTTCGATACTACCAAGTTTATGAGAAGTTGCCTAGAAAAAACAAGATAAAGTCCCCAGAAATCTGATGCTGGTCAATCGTCCATTAATTCCAGCTTTCATAAATCACACACAAATGAACAGTCCATTGTGATCACTGTTCCAGATCTAAGGGGTGGGATTTGTTTCCCTCTTCCTTCTTTATTTGACTCACAGAAAGCCCAAATTATGTGTCTACTGATAGAAAGGCTAATTACAAAGCTTCCCAAGAGATCCCAAGTATGAACTTTAATTAGCCCTGGCTAGAGAAGCAGCTATGGTATTTTTGATTCATTCATAGATAAACAGAAGAATGTTAGTTATATTTTATTCTAAATTTAGAGCAATAACCGAGCCTCCATCAGTGTACCAGTCCAGTGATGGAAGAAATGTACATGCTTGGCATCTTGCTTATTCTCCAACATTTTCTACTATAGAGAGGCAATCTGGTCAAGAGGAATTGGATGCCTTAAAAAATAACTTTTGCATTCTATCTAATTCTAAAACAGAAGAGGGGCAAGGTATATTCAATCAGAGTTAAGTGACTTGGCCAGGGTCACACAGTTAGGAAGTGAGAAGGTGGATTCTAATCCTGACTCTGACACTTCTTATCTATGCAACTATGGGTAGCTTTATTTGACCTCTATATGCCTCATTTTCCTCATCTGTGAAATGGGGATAACCTCAGTGGTATCAAGAGTAATTATAATGTTCAAATGAAAAAATATATATGAAAAAACCATCTGGATACTTGGAAATGCTCTATAAACATCAGATATATTACTCATAGTTTCCTCTTAATGTGTTTTTGTTCTTTTTTAATATTAATCTCTTAAGAGGATAAGTAGGTGGCTCAATAAATAGACAGACTTGGAGAGGGGAGGTCTTGGCTTCAAATCTGGCCTCAGACCCTTCCTAGCCAAGTGACCCTGGACAAGTCACTTAATCCTCATTGCCTAGCCCTTACCTCTCTTTTGACTTAGAACCAATACTTAATATTGATTCTAAGATGGAAGGTAAGGGTTATTTAAGAAAATACATAACAATGTGTTTTGAAATAGTAATTTTCATTCATATATTCTACAAATATTTATAGAGTACAGATTATAGTTAAGACCTTATTCTAAATGCTGCCCCTGAATAGAATGGAAGCTCCTAAGGGCAGGGACAATCTCACTTTTGTATTTGTATCCTTAGCACCCACTACAGTTTCTTTTACATCCTAAAAAAAGGCTTATTGTAGCCTTTTTAATTATGTGGTCTGTGCCCACATAATTAAAGCTGAAATTTATATAACATTTTAATGATTATCTATGATTTTCCTACTTTAATCCTCATAGCAACTCTCTCAGCTAGTATTATCTCCAGTTTATCGGTGTGGAAAATGCTCAGAGAAATTCAATTTCTTGCTCATAGTTACAGTGATAGTAAGTATCAAAGATACTCCACTAGCATTGTGGAGAATTTGAACTCAGATCTTTGGGATTATAAAACCAGCTGGTCTTCCCTATACAACACTGCCTCTTGTGGAGCTCACTGGAATAAGGAGGAGGGAATACGTCATCTTTACTAAGTTTAGTAGACTGAATTTACTCAGAGTTGTTAAGTTTACAGAAGGAAGAGCTCACTTTCACTGGGGTGGTCAGGGCAAGTTTCAGAAAGAAATTAGCAACAACTGAGCTTTGAAGGTCAAGTAGGGAAGACATTATAGGTAAGTAGAATGGCCAGGGCAAAAGTGATGAGGCTGGAAAGCTTGAGCAGTATTCAGACTATGGGTAAGTCAGTTTGGCTGGAACTGAAGACTCGTGTTGTAGTGCAATGAGAGAGAAGCCCACTTTAGGGCAAAGTTCTGGTAAGTCATTCCTTAACTTTGATTAGGCATTTTTTGAAAAGCTGTTTTTGGATTCTCAGTAACAAATAACAACGGGCTTATTGCCTCAAGACCAAAGATATTGCAGAATCTCTTGGATAATAAAGTCAATTCAAGAAGCATTTTAGGTGCTTACTCAGTGCCATGCACTGGGTTAACCATTATTAATACAAAAACGTGGATTAAAAAAAATGGCGCTGCCCTTAAGGACTTCACATTCTAATGGGGGAGAGAAGATACCATGGAAAAGGGAGCTGAAAACACATAGAGAAGGCACCCAAGAGGGGAAATGGTGAAGAAAAAAGTTCTAAGAGACAGGAGTGACAGAGAGGAATGAAGGAGTGAACATGGCTGACCAAGGCCATCTTAATGGAGAGCCTACGAGGAACTGACCAACCAAGGGAAGAGGCTCCTGGGGCAGAAGGTTCTTCCAGGGTGAGAAAGTACCAAGGAAGGAGTCTCCATTGCTTCCCCAGGGAAAAACCTGTTATGATATGATGTAAAAAGAAGTTCTGAGAGTCAGGAACAGAACCTGGAAGGGCCAAGCAAGGAAGGCTACCTTAAATATCCACAGAGCTGGGGAAAGCAATTGGATGAAGAACATCTGTTGTGCAGATGGTGTTATGCCATTGGATGAACCACTCATTGAGTTTATCCTCCTACTTACCTAGTTGGGAGAGGGGACTTGGTTTGGTCCCTGCCCAGCCTAGCTCGTTCAACCACAGAAAAGAAGAAACAGATAACAGAGACTATAAAATGTTCATTACTTGTCTAAACTCTGTTGTCTTTTAGGAAGTGTGATGACATTCTCCCAAATATTATTAGAAGGGACATGGTGCCATCAACTGTGCTGTGCCTCAATTCGCCAATTGAGAGGGCAATTTCTGAACCCCTTCCTACTCTATGTGTAGATGTACAAGATATCTATGTGTGTGTATACATACATAAATAGCTATATCTATCTATAGCCATATGTATATATATGTATATATATATATATTTAATAGGTATCTTATTAAAACATTCTAAATGGTCAGGGAGGTGATCCCCAAATTGAACAAAGGAAAAGAATGGATTGGATTGCCTTTGGGCAATTGCAAAGCTAACTTAAGGACCCCAGGATTCTGGCTACTTTCAGCAATGCAATGATCTGGGACAGTGATGGCAAACCTTTTAGGTGATATGAGAAATGTCCTCATGCAAGAGGGAAGGGAGCAGTCCAGCCCTCCATCCCTCTGACTTTCTAGTAACAAACTGTGCTGGGGGGATAATGTATGTGCCCAGAGAGAGGGCTCTGAGTGTCTCCTCTCTGTCATACGTGCTATAGGTTTGCCACCACAGATCTAGGATAAATCCTAAAGACTTTTATGAAGAATGCTATCCAATGCCAGAGAAAGAACTGTGGGAGTCGTCTTTCACATCAATGTATTTATGGTTGCATTTTGGGAGTTTGATTATGTATGAGTTTGTTCTTCCAACAACGACCAATATAAAAGTGGGTTTTGCATACATTAAACACATTTTTTCCCCAAACTTCTCCCTGAAACAAAGACCCACCTTTTTTTTTAAACATCATTCTGGTGATGTCATCAAACCAGTCTGAAGAATTGAAAATAACAATCCTTCAAACAACAGTGGAGAGGCTGATGGCATGAGAGGAATAGAGAATTATCAAAGCAAAATGGGTAGTCATCAAAGAAATATAAGCAAGAGCAAGAGATGACAGATAACTGACATGCTCCACTGGTATCCTGGGAATATCAGAATAAAGCAGAGAAGGTTCTCAGCACATTGGGAAGGGTCCTCTGAGGGTAACTCATGAGAGGACATGACCAAGAGTCCCATGGGAAGGCCAGGCACAGATGTGTCATTAGTGGGATTTCCCATAATGGTGAAATCCCAGATCTGTCATGGAATTTGAGTATAGGGAACTTCTGAGACTGAAGATAGCACAGACAGAATATTTGAGAAGTCAAGACCCATTCTTAGTTTTCCTTGAATCTCCCCATCCCAGTTCCTTTACACAAAGGGTAGCCTATACATTTCACATGCTTAATAAATATGTGGTGATTTAATGAATAAATGAACTATAGTAAATGGAAACTGTACTTTCTGTCTCTGTCTTCCCAGTAATCGTAGTTTTATGGATGCTGCTCCATTGTAGAGATCAGAACATATTTGTTGATGCCCTTTTTTTAGATCTATAACTCATGACCCAAAGTTGCCCAAATCCCTAGAGTCTTACAGGTATATGGTCTAAGGCGATGACCTAAAGAAGAGTCATTTTTCTTTTTGCCTTGCTGGCCCCTACTAAAGTTTAACTCTAGCAAAATTTCCTCATGTAGTTTGAGCCACCATATTTCACAAATATGAATAAAAGGGATAACTAATTCCCATACAAGCACTAAAGGTAGTAGATGCATATGAGTAGGGAAAAACATTTTTCATCACATAGAAAATGCTGAAGGTGAAAAGTACTCCAAGTCACCTATAAACAAATACTGAAAACACACAAAGCTCAGGAGAGCACAAAAGTTTCCTCTATAAGTGAACTGAACTTCAGTGACCATCAGAGCAACTTTTTTATATTATAATGAAATCTCTTTCTCCCACAGAGTCTCCACAGTCTCCTCTTTGTGCCTCTCTGTGGTTTAGAATCCCCCTATGAGGCAAAATTATTCTTAGGCTGCTAAATAGACAACTCACTTCTCATAAGATCTACACTGTAGATTCACTATAATAAAAGGGGTAGTGAGTATGGTAGAAAATTTGATCTCTTGTTTTAAATGGCTTTAACCATTGCTATTCTTACTGGATCCATATGGAGCCTTCTTTGTCCAAGAGACAAGCTTCATCAAGAATTCTTCTGCTCTTTCTGGAAGGATTACTCTCAAGGTAACTCTCAAGACAGATGATTCTTAAGAAATATTGGAAGGCTAAAGGGCTAGAACACGGGGCCTCAATACCTAGGAAACTGAAATGCCCCTCAATCTATACAGGAGATTTAGATTCAGAAACATTGGCCATGAACTTTTGGAACAGTAGAAAAAGCATGGATTGTGGCATAAGAACATCTGGATTCAAATTCCTCCTCTGATGCTATCTACCTTAATGGCCTAAAACAAATCATGTAATTTCAATGGGACTTGGTTTCCTGATCAGAAAAAAAAATTTTAAGTGGGAATATGTGGTCACTAAGATCTTTGACAGCTCTATAGCTATGATCTCATTAATTCCTTTCTTCAGCTAAGAGGATAAGCACACTCTATCATTGCCTTGTCTGTTGCTATCTTGTTATAGGAATGCCTATTTTCAGGAACTCTTCTCTCAAACCACATGGGCAAATACATCTGCTTTTTCCACATACTTCAGCTCTAACCCAAGACACTATAAACTGTTTCTCTTCTCCCTGCCCTATCCATCCTAAATTGCACTTTGGAAGACAGGTACAAGAGAAAAGGCAAAAGTTGATCTAGTCAATCAACTCTGAGATAGCCCCAGTCTTTGACATTCAATCTGGTGGAGTAGGGAGGTGACAGCTAAGTGACTCAGTGGATTGAGAGCTAGGGCAGATATGGGAGGTCCTGGGTTCAAATGTGGCCTCAGACACTTCTTAGCTGTGTGTCCGTGGGCAAGTCACTTAACCCCAATTGCCTAGCCCTTACCACTCTTCTGCCTTGGAACCAATACACAGTACTAATTTCAAAATGGGAGGTAAGGGGAAAGGAAGGAAGGAAGGAAGGAAGGAAGGAAGGAAGGAAGGAAGGAAGGAAGGAAGGAAGGAAGGAAGGAAGGAAGGAAGGAAGGAAGGAAGGAAGGAAGGAAGGAAGGAAGGAAAGAAGGAAGGAAGGAAGGAAGGAAAGAGAGAGAGAAAGAGAAAGAAAGAAAGAAAGAGAGAGAAAAAAAGAAAGAAAGAAAGAAAGAAAGAGAGAGAGAGAGAGAGAAAGAAAGAAAGAAAGAAAGAAAGAAAGAAAGAAAGAAAGAAAGAAAGAAAGAAAGAAAGAAAGAAAGAAAGAAAGAAAGAAAGAAAGAAAGAAAGAAAGAAAGAAAGAAAGAAAGAAAGAAAGAAAGAAAGAAAAAAAAAGAGAAATTCAATCAGGAGCCATCTCCAGGCTGTCAACAAGGTGCCACTTGGCTCACACTTAGAGAAGTAATATACTTCCACCTCTATTCTGCATAGGAGGAGATTATAGTTGACAAACTAGAGGAATTTCTCTCATCAATTTCCCTCATGCCAAGACCATTGTTCCTCCCTTGAAAATTCAGAAGCTTCCCTTGTGACAAAAAAATCACAATCATAAAAAATAAACCATCCCAGTGGTTACACATGACAGCTTATGTAGCATTCCATACCTGGGATCCACCACTTCACTAAAGAGAGAAGAAAAGTCTTGTGCTTCTTCATCAACTGAAACTAATATTGGCCAATTCCTTTATCTTGGCTTCTGTTGTCTTTTAATATTTTACATTATTTTCATCGTGGTCTATATTTCTCCAGGTTCTTTTCTTTATTCTGCATCAGTTCATGTCTAGTCTCCCAGATAGTTCTCTGAATTCCTTATACTTGTCTCTTTTTTTAGTAGTGTAATAATATTCCATGGCATTTATTTACCACAGTTTGCTTAGGAGCTCCTAATTGATGGATTCCTGTTGTTTCAGTAACATATGCCTCAGTGGATATTTTAGTTCAGATGGGAGTTTCCATCTTAAATCCAAAACACTCCAATCCAGCAGAAATGTATTAATTATTAATCAGCTGGTTAGGAAACCAATTAGGAATTGAGCTCGTATTCTATTTGGAGATGGGAATAAAACATGGGTATTCTTTCTGGGGTTTTTTCTGTCTCAGAGCAAATCCCAATCCTGGAGCTCTAATTGGACTGTAGATGTCCTAGAAATGAGCTAGACTCCACTAGCCCCCACACTACACTTAATAATGGCATTAACTGATGGCTCATCCTTATGAAAGACACTCCACCTCCTGCCTTCCCCATGCCTAGAATTCTCTCTCCTTTTCTCCACTTCCTGACTTCCTTCAAGACTTATCCAAATTTCTACCTACTCCAAGAAGTTTCCCTTTCTCTCTCAATGCTCATGTCTTTTCTCTTCTGATTAATTCTAGTTTCTCTTATATACAGCTGGTCTGTTTATATTTTTTTCTATGTCATTTGCTCCATTAGACTCAGCTCCTTGAAAATGGGAACTATCTTTTGCCTTTCTTTGTACCTCCAGGACTTAGCACTGTCTTTGATACGTAGTAGGCACTTCATAAATGTTTATTGACTGACGGGTTCATCCAACACACTAAATTATTTCTTAAAAGAACTGGAAGATACTTGTGTCCTCCAATTCAGCTTTCTCATTAGCACGTCTGATTGGAGAGATTATTTGATCCTCCTTTCTCGGTGATTTAGAAATAAATTAGCATGAACCCCAGCTGCCTGCCAACATATATGCACTACCAGGAAATCTGAGATCTTGAGAAATGACTTCAGTTTCTCACAGTCCAATAATTTCTGCTCAAAGACCAAATAAATATCACCCGCTATTCCGGATACCTGACATATTTATTGCAACATCCCCTCTGAGCCTTTCCCAGCTTGATGCGTTCTCACACATTGTTGTTTCCACACCACCCCCACCACCCCCAAATTGTGTTATGAAAGAAGTTACAGAAAATGTAGGCTGGAGAAACAAGATGTTATCTTTTGGAGAGGACGGAGCCTACATTAACGGAGACGGCTCATCCATTCAGAGGCTTCTAAAGCCAACGTCCTCCAGTGGGTGTGATAAATCCCCAGGATCTGAATCCCAGATTTTGCAGTTGGACATCGAAGTCAGCATGAACAGTTTCGTTATGTTCCAAATGAACACAGTGTATTATTATTGGATAAGCTCAAACATCTGTTAGGTCAATTGTGTTATTCCCTTGAAGACAATGGTATTATCGAAATACAGACCTAATAACCTCAATCTCGGAGGACCTAGTAATAGGGTGCTTGATACCCCTAAGGGATCCTTTTGCCATCGACCCTCTTAAGGAATGATTTCGTTATTCAGCTCTTATATCAAAAGAGTTCCTGTCCAAACCATTCCCTCATGAAGACTCCAAAAGAAAAATTGTTTGGTTTCAAACCACTTAATTAAAAAAGGAAAAACCTGAACCAAACACCATTTTATTGATGCTCTTTTCTTCTCTTTGGTTTGCCTGCTCTCAATATAGGGTAATGAATCAATAAAGGCAAGCAAACAAACCAGCATAGTAGCCATGTCTGAAAATGTATGTCTCTTTCTGCCCCTATAGACCACCACCTCTCTGCTAAGAGACCAAAGGCATATTTTGCTGGCAGTCCTCTGAGGTCATGATAGATCACCAAAGACTTCAAAGTTCTGAAGCCTTTCAGTGTTGGTTTTTCTTTGCGTTTTTGTGGTCCTCTGGTTACAGAGGACCAACGATGCACTATCTTCCAACAGAGAAGTGATGGACTCAAGATGCGGAACAAAATATACATTTTTGGATATGTTTAGTCCCCAACTATTCTTATTTGTTATAAGAATTCTCTTTTTCTTTTTCCAATGGAGAGAGGGATGTTGATGATGGGGAGAGAAAAGAAATGTTTGTTAATTGAAAAAAATAAATTTTAAAAAAGAAAGCCACTATTGTGGTCACTGACAACATGGTAATTTCCAAGGAATGGAGTCGGTAAAGCCTCAGATAAAACTGAGATTCTTTAAATTATTCTTATAAGAGAAGAGGTACTTAAATGACTCTCACTGAGTGTATCTATTCCACCCTCCCCAGTTTCCAAATCTGGCTTGACCCTTCTAGTTAACACCTTGATCTGACCAAATATAACAGATCAAATAGTAGAATAGAACTAGATCAGAGTTTGGAGCCAAAGAACATGAATTCAGTTCCTGGCTTTGCTCATTTTTATCTAGGGGAACTTGAGGCCCTTGAGTTCATAGAGACTCAGTTTTCTCATCTATGAAATAAGATCATTAGACCAAATGACCTCTAAGGTCCTTTCAGGTCCTAAATAAAGAATATTTTGCCCTATTTTCAGTCTGAGTCAGTATAATTTTCTTTTTGTCTCATTCAAGGACTTCAAAATTTCAATGCACAGGACCTACCTATAAGACTGTCTACTATATAAAGGATTCCTCCTTAAGAGATGAAGTGGCTCAGGTGAGCTCCTTCAAGGGTAAGTAAGCCCGAGTTGGATGAAGTTGGATGATGTTGGATGACAATGATAGCATCAAAGAATCTTAGACCCTCAAATTTGTAAAGAATGTTGGAGTCCCTTAGGAAGAGAAAAGAAAGAAGAAAGAAAAGAAAAAAGAGAAAGATCCACAAAATTGATTAGTATATTTTTAAAAAGCTTACTATATATGAAGTATTACAGATTTGTTTAGCACCATTGCTGATTTCTTAAACAAGTCACTCCATTTCCATACTCCAGGCATTTTCTCTGGCTGTCCCTAATGCCTGGATTTTCTCCCTTCTCCTCTTCTCCTGACTTCCTTATCTTCCTTCAAGTTTCAGCTAAAATCCTGCCTTTTCCAAGGAGCCTTTCTCCATCTCCCTTAGTAGTAGTCTCTTGGTAACTGAGGATGACGATTGTCTTTGTGCGCTTTCATCTGTGATGTAGATGAGTGTGCACAAAAACACTTTTTTTTTTAAGTGGATTTAGTGGATTAAGATTTAAGTGGAAAAGTCAATGCACAGAGACAGTCCCACTCTCTCAGCGTTGGAAGCCTGGGTCCAGTGGCACGAAAAATCGTTACTCAGCTGCATGGCTGTGTTGTCTTTTGTGCTCCAACACGCCCTAAGCACTCCACAGTGCTTTGCTGTGTCGCCCTCTCAGCCGTTGAACCTTCTTGTTGGTTTCTTCCATCTGTTCAACCAAAGCAGTCTTCACATGCTGGGTGAGCAAAGCCTTAGTTCATCAGGGGTCTATGACCTGATGGCTACCCTCACAAGATTTAGCCGGCCTGTTGAAGCTGTTGCCCAGGGTGTGGCTGCTGCTGCATGCTTGCAGCTACTGGGAGCCACAAGTGAGAGCTGGGTGTCAGGTGAGGGTCAGAGGTTGGAGAGCTGCCCTAGGAGGGCACGACAAGACCAGAGATACTACTCCTCCCTGAGCACCCCATACCATCTCCCTTAATGCTAATTAATTCTCATTTATCTTGTATATATGTAGTTTGTTTGCCTATAAATTTTTGTACATTGTCTTTCCCATTAGACCATGAGATCCTTGAAAGCATGGCCATCTTTTATTTTTCTTTGTATCCCCAGAACTTAGCATATTGGCTGGCATATAGGGGGTGCTTAATAAATGCTTATTGACTGACTGCCTGACTACAAAAGAGTGAGGGGAGATCTTTTCTCATATCTCTTTGTTGGGGCTGAACTCATTATCTTTCCCTCTCAAATAACTTCCCTATATGGCAATAGCAATGGTGGACACTGTTATCTTCCCTGACACTGGGATTCTCAACCTAGGAATCCTCTTCAGCTCCTCACTCTCACTTCCCCCTATATCTGATTAGTGCCCAAGTCCCCTTTCATTTCTAATTTTGTAGTATCTCTCATATATCACTCCTGACATTGTTACCATCCTGATTCAAGCCATCATCACTTCATTCCTGCTGACTGGTCTTCTCTGCCAAAGTGTCTCCCCATCCTCTACAGAGCCGCTAAACTTAAAGCACATGTCTGACTGTGTCACCTTGCTATTCAATAGACTCCAGCGACTCCTTATCACTACCAGGACCAAATTATCAAATCCTCTGTTTGGTGTTCAAAACCCCTTATAACCTGACTTCTTCCTACTTTTCCAGTCTTCTTACATCTTGCTCCCCTCCACTTTTCAATTTCGTAACATTGGATCTCTGTGATGTTCCTCAAAAAAAAAAAAAAAGACCCTCAGTCTCTTGACTTGGGTATTCCCCCTGGTTGTCCTTGATGTCTTGAACTTTATCTTTCCTTATCTTCACTTCCTGGGTTCCTTAGATTTCTTGGGTTGCTTGAATTCTTGGCTAGAGTTCAACCTTCAAGAAGCCTTCCCAATCTTCCTTAGTGCCTTCCCTTTGAGATTATCTCCAATTTATCCTGTCTATATCTTCTTTATACATTATGTTTACGTGTTGTTTCCCCATTAGACTATAAGCTACTCGAGAGCAGGCTTCTTTGCCTTTCATTGTATTCTCAGAGCTGAACATATTGCTGTTATTGTTCAGTCATTTCAGTCATGTCCAATTCTTTGGTATCCCATTGGGGGTATTCTTGGCAAAGATCCTGGAAGGGTTTGCCATTTCCAGCCCACTTGGCAGAGGAGGAAACTGAGACAAACAGGGTGAAAGGACTTGCCCAGCTTCACACAACTAATAAGTGTCTGAGGCCAGATTTGAATTCAGAAAGATGAGTCTTCCTGGCTTCTGGTCTTGAAATCTGCACACTGTACCACCTAGCTGTACCTAGGCAAATAATAGGTGTTTTATAAATTCTTGTTCATTTGGCAGGGAGCCACGCTTGTAATTTTACAATGTTCTTTTCAATTTTTTTTATGTTGGTTGCTTTTTTCTATTTCCATTGTTGTAGTCATATGTCTACATATGTTTTCTTGACTCTGCTGACTTTATCTTGCATCGGTTCATTGAAGTCATTCCAGGCTTCTTTGTGCTTTTCCCATACAACCTTTCTTATGGCACAATAATATTCTGTTACATTCATATGCCACTGTTTGTTTAACCACCTCCCCAGTTCATTGGCATTCATTTGTTTTCAATTTTTTGCTGCCTAAAAATTTTTTCTATAAATACAAAGCTTAAAACTGCACAGGAGTTTAGAACAGTCTATATATGGAGTCTTTCTTTGTTATCATTGGCTTCCTTGGGGTATATACCCAGGAGTAAAATCCCTGAGACCTTTGCATATGGACATTTTAGCCACTTTTTTTTGCTTATAATTGGGAATTTCTTCATTCTAACATCAGGAGGAAGAGGACATCCAATATTATGATCCCCAATGTTCTGAGGACTTATTGACTTGCCCCAATCACATATTTAGTAGTCATCAGAAGGGGAATTTGAGCCTGGCTTCTCATCTCCAAAGCTGGCACCCTCTCTGTTACATCACTCTCAATGTTTGTAAAATTAAATGACCACCTACATGCTTCACAGAGGACATTACAGGAGAAAGATACCGAAAATAGAGAATGAACACCAAGAGTTTATAATAACTAGGAGATGATCATCAACCATAGGTTCTAGATCTGGAATGGATTTTCTCATTCATGTCATAATCCCTTCCTTTTAAAGATGAGGGAATTGAAGCCTAGAGAGATGAAGGGATAAATCCAAGGTCACAAAAGTAGGAAATAGTCAGATCAGGATTCAAACTTGGCTCTAATGTTGTTTACACTGAATGAAGGTGAATATAAGTTTTTAGTGAGGCTGGATTTTGGTATTTGTTTTATTCTGTTTCCTCTTTGTATTCCAGTTCTTTGTATAATTGGGGAAGGAGAGGTAGTGTGAAATCCTGATTTTGTAAGTGTAAAGAAAAATCCTTGTGTGGAATCTCCCTCCACCAATACTAGTCTTCAGTTTGCTGTCTTAGGGAATCAACGATGGACCAAAGAGTTTAATGTCTATGACCTCAGAACCTATATGTGTCAGAAATAGCACTGACCAACCTTCTATCCGTTATGTACCACACCGCCACTTTATCTTGTCCATTAACAAGTGCTTGTTGGATGGATTCAACTGGTCTTCTCAACTCTCTCTGCCCCTACCCAGCTCTCTGTGTCCTGAAGAGAAAGGTCAGAAGTCTGAGGATGGAAAAATGAGTCCAAGATGGATGGGCCAGATGCCTGCTGGGAGAAGTATTTGAACCAGCTTACCTGAATCAGGCAAAAGGTCAACTTCAGTCCAGGATAGTAGTTAACTGGGGTTGCACTGGAATAAGAACCCTTGCCCAACGGAAGATAGTGGGACATCCACAAAGACATTGCTTATCACCTGTACCCTCTCCATATTCTCACTGCTCCCTCGAATCAGCCATAATGTAGCAGCATCTTTGGGAGGGAGAGTTACGCAACCTCAAACCGAACAGAAATAAATGTAACAAAGACCAAGTTCCAAGATTTAAAACAAAACAAAGCATTTCTTCTAATTTGTCTCCCTAGGGCCTGAAAGGCATTTCATACATGTCCAACGAGACATTAAAAATAATTATCCAGAAGAGTAATAGCTCCCTTGGTTGTTTTAATGTATTTTTGTCTACAAACAAGAGAGGTTCTCTAAACGGCTGCCTTGGCTTGCTTTGAAAGGTCCCTAGAACAAAAGCACTTTGAGTGACCCTGTGATTATTAAACAACAGTAACCAAGGATATAGAAGGGCCTGCAAAAGAAAAAAAAAAAGACAAAACAGCTGACATCCTTTTTGATGTCAGACCGAAATTTTTGTTCATTTAAAACCAAATGAAATGCAGGGGCTCAGAAACAAAGAAACTCATAAAAAATGATGCAACTTATTTAATGGCATTTAAAGTTAAGTACTTAGAATCCATTGGAAAATGAACGCATGCACACACTGGAAAAGGAAAACCGAACTTAAAGGCATCAGGGCACTGAAGGATGCCCTGACCAAGTGGCGATTTCCCTGAAATCTCACACTGAAGCATACCTTCTGCCTCTAGGTTTAAGACGAGGGGTCTGGGATGAGGCGTATTTTGTCATCCATGACCAAGAAGTATTTTGCTTTGACTTAGTTATCTTTCTTTATTACAATAAAGGGTTCTACTGAAGGGGGCAGAGGTTAGGGCAGAGTGATGCAAAAATGAAAGTAATTAAAATATATATACACATATTTCTCTTTATGGTTGCTCTGCATAAGTAAGGAAAAGGCAGTGTGCTATAATGGACAGAGTTCACCTCAAAGAAAGGAAGACGTGGACTCAAGTCCTTATTTCTGCAACATACTGGCTGTGTGGTATAAGACAAATCACTGAACTAACTCAGTGCTTGAGGCCATTCTCTAGATTATAAATTTCAAAGAAGGTGCTGATCAGACAGTTTTCTTACCCAAGATGATATGCTAATATATGTATAATATTTTCTATATATCAATATGTATAATATATATTACACATGACAATATAATATATATATAAAATACATTTATGTATAAATAAATATAAGTGTAAATGTAAATGTGTGTGTGTTTATACACACATGGATACAGCTTAGTTTACACCCAAACAAAGTGATATCTTTCCTGGGCCAGGGATTTCTTCCTTGGTTAAGCTGATCCAAGCATAGGAACAAGGAATCACAGGACATTGTGATTAGAAGAGAAAATGTAGAGGCTATGTTTTCTCACTTCATTACACCTCTCTTAGTAATGGAAATGAGAAGGAAGAGTATTTCAGGCATGTTGGGACAGTCAGGGCAGAGGGAAAATGTTTTTGTTACAAAATAAAATTTTATAAACTTTTTTTGTTTTTACATCATCCACATTTTCCCTGGTCCTTCCCCCTTCCCACAGAAGCATTTTATGTAACAAAGAATAATTTTTTTAAAAGAGCAAAAAATTAGCAAAATTTAACAATACATTGAAAAATCTGGTAATATATATAATATTCCATACCTATGAATCTCCTAAATAGGTAAGAAGGAAAGGAAGTGTGTTCTCTTATCTTCTCCTTTGTGACAAAATTTCATTCATTTTCCATTGTTTGGTGGTGTGGCTCTTTTCATTTACACTGTTTGGTATTGTTCTATTCTCTCCTTTAAAGCATTATTGTAGTCATGGTTTACATCGATGTCTTGTCTCTGCTTACTTCACTTTGCATCAATTCATGTAAGTCTTTTTATGCTTCTCTGTGTTTACCATATTTGTCAATGAAATATATTCTATTTGGCATAAAGCAATAGCTGCCACCAGGACAAAACTGCAAAGGGAACAGCCTGGAAGTTGACCGTAGGCTTCCCCGCAGATGGCTGTTAGGAGAGAGGGGTCAAATGTCTCATTCAGAAAAAAAAATCAAAGCTAGAAGAACTCAAATAGTTTTGCCTGCTTGAATGCTTCAGGAAAACAACCATATATCGTTGATATGATATTTATGAGAACATGGAAAATCCAGAGCTGGTCTGAAAGGCTTGTCGGTCAATGTTTTCTTTTATCTCTGACAATGACCATCATGATGATAGTACTCGGGATTTCAGGCAAAACTCCCAAGCAGCTGCCAGCAACCAATCTTTACTGCCTATGTGGACTTAATAAAGACAATATTTCTCTTTGAGCAATGCAAACTTCATAGGACCAGTCTCAGCATCTCCCTTCTTAAGTCTACTATCTTTTTCCTCCAGTATCATAAACATTTTCATGTGATGAGAGAAGGTAAGCTCCTTGAGAGCAGAGCCACTTTCATTTTTTTCTTTGTGCCCCAGGGTCCAACAGGCTTGGCACATTGTAAGCACTTAATAAATGTTTGGAATGATGAAAGGCAGTGCTGCCTAGTGGAAACAGGGCTCTCCTTGGAGACAAATACCTTGGTTTAAATATGCCTTGGTTGAAGTCCTTCCTCTGACATATGCTAGTTATTATGATCATGGTCACTGGAGGACATCCTCACTCCCTCTCTGATCAGTAGCGAACATGTTTAGTAGACTTGAATAACCCTATTGATATGCTGTCTAATAATAATGGTTGGAGAACATTTGGCAGATTGTGTTTATCAAGAAAACTCTCACTGTTGTAACATTAGATGCCTTGGTAAAGGATAGTCTTTGAGGCTGCATTTTGTTCAATTAATTTTGTCAGTTTATTAAAAACAGCAAAATCTCGTCTTCTCTATAGCTTTTAATACATTATGATAAAGATTTATTGGGCATCTACTTTGTATCAGACACTGTGTCTCTAGGGCTAGAAAGATAATTAATAAAAGGAAAGATAGTGCCTACGTTCAAGGAGTTTACAATCTAACAGGAAAGAGACAACACACAAAAGTAGCCAAAAAGTTGAAGGAATGGGGTGGGGGAGTGGATGCCAGTGGTACTCAGCATGGGAGCATGTTGTTCCATGGAGTCAAAAACAGACAGAGTTGCAGATGCAAAGTCAAGTGAATGGAATCCAGTGTCTGCGCTCTATAAAGAAAGGCATTGGGAGGAGCTTGCCTCCAGCCCTCCAAACAGAGGGGAGAAGAACTCTGACATGAGTAAGCAGCATGGAAGTGAGTTTAGAAGTGATGAGCTTCTCCTGGAAGGGGCATCTTCTTTCTTTGAGTTGAAACTAGGCAGCAGCACGTGTAAAGTGGAAATAATTCAATAAATGAATCAATCAAGTATTTTTATTAAATGCCTACAATGCACCAGGCACTGTGTTAGGTGAAGGACAAATGTCAATAGTCCCTGTCCTCAAAGAGTTTACTTACTACAAATATATGTAGTTATTCCTTCCACATTGTAGGGGTCAAGAGCATGGAGCCCCTAAGATCTAGAAAATCCACATAAAATCTTCTGGTCATCCTTTCATACCAGAAAAGAAGTCTGAATATTTTTTTCTTTTATGGGGCATTTATAGTACCTTATTATAAATTTTAGATTAAGTATGCATTTCTGGGTTTTAAACTTTTCTATGGTATCTACGGGCCTTCACATATCACCTATGGCTTCCACAAAACTCCACCCCCCCAAATTCTCATTTAATTTCTCTGCCTTTTGATATAATGAAACCATGATGAGAAAAGTCAAGATGTGAAAAAGATAACTGTGTGTTTTAGATAGATAGATAGATAGATAGATAGATAGATAGATAGATAGATAGGTAGATAGATAGATAAGAGAGATAGATAATTTGGAGAAAAGATGTAGTTCCTAGAAATGTGTTTCTAAAGTTTTCCTGATTGTTCCCTTTTAATTTTTAAAATAAAAAATATATTTGATATATAGAGATTAATCTCATAATTGCACAGATTGTATAGAGATGAAAATGGGCATATGGGTCCATGATTATTGATCTCTTCTTGATCATTTTTTAAAAGTCAATAATATCTATGTTTTTAAATAATCATTTGCTATCTTCTTATTTTTCAGATATCTTAAAAATTAAGCAGCAAGCTCCTGTTTATAGATGATACTGTACCCTTTGTGTTAAGCCCCAAGGGTAGGACAACACCTCATCACTAAGATCTACAACCATTCAGAAGTGTTGAGTCAACAATCTAGACAGGAAAATCCAAATGAATGAAAAATGTCCATAAATAAGAGTTGACATTTATCCCATACTTAAAGGCTTGCAGACCAATTTTTCTATGTATTATCTCAACTGATCATGACAACAAGCCCTATGAAGTAAGTGGTTTGAGTAAGTCATGCTCCAGAATGAAGTTTCTGTTTCCTCCTAATTATATGGAGGGAATTAAATGTGAGTTTCTTGCATTTTTAGACATAGTCAATGTGGGGATTAGCTTTTTTTTAAACTATGGATATTTGTTCAATGTTTTTTTTTTTTCAATTTGATGAATATTTTGAAGAAATTGATGGGATTCTGTGATAAGACTGGAAAAAAGAGTCATCAAAGCACTTTTTTCAATGCACAGAGAGATCAAATGGAAGTCCCAGAAAGATACACAGACAATCAACATAGCTTTGGAAGTATCACATTGGCTTAATTGTATGCTTAAGAGGGAAAACAGGTTGCCTATAATAAAAATTCATGATTTCATGCGAAATCTATTTCTGTTCTATTTTGCATATAGAGTTAGTTTTATTTGGTGTTTAAGTTTAGAATAAAAAAATATGTATTTGCCTTCCTATAGGGTGATAGCATATAAGAATATATAGAGGAAGGTGTACAGAAGAGGTGCTCTTAAACCCCAGGGTCACCTCTGTCCCTCCTTGCTTATTACTATCCCCATTTTACAGATGAGAAAATTGAGGTACAGAGCTGTTCTATAACTTGTCATGGTAAAATAGCTAGTAAATATGGTAAGCAAAATTTGAGTTCTTCTCTCCTAACTTCCAGCCCAGAGCTATTCCACGTGTCTATTGTTTATACAACAGATGTGCAGTTAGATGAGTCTAGGTTCTCTAATTCCAGATCTTTGCTTTATGTATAATCAAAGGTTGCCTATTGGGCTGATCTAAGATTGTTGACCATAGAAGAATATCTCTATATCAGAGCAAGAACAATTTCTAAATCTTTCCCCTATTCCACATCAATCCCCAATATATCCCTTTATAGGAGAACCATCCTTTGTAATAATTGTCCAATTAATTTTTTTAAGAAAAACAAATTTTCTTCCATTTTCCTATTTTGGATGTAGAAACAGGAAGTATTTCTTGTAAGAAAGGCCCAACGTCATGTGCATGTTCTAAGTTCTATATTCTATAGTCTTTTCTTATTCCATATTCTATATAATAAAGTCTCTCCCAACTCTCACATTCATTGTTCTGTGTTCTAAAGTCCCTTACAACTCTAACTTTCTAGGTTCTGAAGTCCCTTTTCATTCTAATGTTCTAGATGCTAAGGTCCCTTCCAGCTCTAACATTCTGTGGTTCTGTAGTTCTAATACATGAGATTTGAGAATTTCATGCAATGACAGCGTCTTAAAAAAACAAACTCAACTGATCTGTTTCCTTTTCTTGTATCCTGGGAGAATTCAGTGTGTTCACCTTTTCTAGGGTGGCATGTTAAGAGAATATCAGAGAAGAAGGAAGAAAGGAAGGGGAGGATATTCCTATTCACTTCAGGAACATATCCTTTCTTCCTTAACTTTTACTCCTGTCCTGAATTCCTCTTGTAGTTGGAAATTAACTGAAGGCTACCTGAAATTGTTATCAAGGGGACTGAATCCTACTAACTTTAAATTCATTCAGACTGTAGTAGACCAATGAAACCTAATCCTATTCCACTTGGAAACCATTTTTTTAGCAGCTGGATATCAACATCCACCAGATGTCTCTCTCCACTGGACAGTGCTGAAATCTGACAAAAATTTCCATCTCTGAAATCCATTTGCCTCACTTCTACTTTCAATTTTGGTTCAATTCAGGTCTCAGGATGGACACATTGTCAATCACTATCTTATGACCTAATGTTATTGGATTTTCATTGCATTTGAGATAGGTATCTCCCCTGTGGGTTGCAGAAAACTGCCTGTTCTCAGCAGCAACACATTATCAAACTATCTCTTAGACCTGGTGGTTGTGTCGCTCCTTTGCTTCAAAATCTTAAGTGGCTCCCTAGTGCCTAAAGGGTAACATTAAAAGTCTAACATTCCAATAAATCCAGAGTTATTTTAAAATAGTCTTCCTCCCTGGACTAAGACTTAACTATCCTCTGCTCAAAAAATTTGACATGCATTCCCTTTTGCACATACTGCTCTGTGTGTTTAGCATGGCATCTTTCCTTCCCCCATCCTTTATCTCTTGAATCCCTACTTCCTCTTTAAAGTCTCAACTGTCACCCATTCCATGAAGCCTTTATTGATCTTTCTAAATTGGTAATTCCTCTGCCTGGCCTCACCCTTGCTGGTCAAGTTGCTTAATCCTTTTTGCCTCAGTTTCTTCATCTATAAAGTGAGCTGGAGAAGGAAATGACAGTATCTTTACTCCAGTATCTTTGCCAAGAAAACCCAAGAAGAGCTAAACACAACAACAACATGTTAATTGGGCTAGATTGTCTAATTGAATGCTAAGTCTAGTGCCAGTCTCATTTTGTGTTTTGAGAAAGGGATTTGAAAACTTAAAACACTTTATAAATGTGAACAGTTATCATTATTGTTTTCTTTTTATTACATAGTTTAATTTTAATTGCATCCTTTTAATTTTTAATCACAAACTTTTAACTATATCCTTTAAACGATATGATTGACATCTTCTTGAGGCTAGGGAGAATTTCCCAAACCTCTCCACTCCTATTATTATTGTTGTTTCTTGCCTCTCCTGGAAATATTTCATTCATACTTTTCATTTGCTCATCTGTGTATAGGTTATTATTCCTTTCCTCCTCCAGCAATAGCATATAAACTCTTTGGGGTCAGCATGGTGCAATGGCTAGCATTTTGTGTCTGGAATCACAAAGACCTGGATTCTAATCCTGCTTCAAACATATACTCACTATGTGACTATGGGTCATTCACTTTTCTTCTTTGGATCTCAGTTTCTTCAATCGTTAAATAAGGGAGTTGGACCCAATGATCTGTAGAATCCCTCCCACCTCTGATTCTCTCACTGCTTTGTTTTAGTCTTCATATTCCCAAAGTGTAGCATAGGATATAATACGTAATGCCCATTTAAACCATTGGTAAAATTGAATTGAAATATTGTACAGTTATTTCTAGTTATAGCACTTCCACTCAATATCTTCTTAAATGCTTTTTAAATCATAAATCTCATTTTGCTCATCCTCAGATAAGATGGTCTGACAGTTGATAGTGTTATAATTGTTACTAGCAACAATCCACATTTCTGTAGTGTTTTCAGGCTTCCTGAGGTTTTTCCCCACAACAATCTTGAATAAATTGTGAACAAAATGAGGATGAACAAGTTTAAGTGATTTCCTCAGGATTGCAATGCTAATAAATATTGGAGTTGAAAATTTGAATCCAGGTCACTAACCCCATTTCTAGCTCTCTTTCCATTATGGCACATTGTTATAGAGAAGTGTTCTTTTTTTCTTTTGAAGGATGGTGCACAGGATATTCTGAAATAGAAAATTAAATCAGGTCTTTGGTACAAGATATTGTAACTCAAGATGGAGTCCATGGGAAAAGAAGATGTTATATTCCAGCTTGGGGTGGGGGACAAAGGGGTACATAATGCCTGTGAGTAAATAGGGGAAGCATTTCATCTGGGGAGTAGCAGTACTCTTGTGGAGGAAAGAGGCAGAGACCAAATCAGGATCCAAGAGAGTATAAACCCAATATTCAAATCAAGCTGGCATCAGGATTGTGCAGAGGGCTAAAATCAAAAGGTTGAAAGCCATGGGAAAACCAGTTGTATTAGCAGAGATTCAGGCCAGCAAGGTGGCACCAGAAAAGGAAAGAAGATTCTGGAGTGATGGGAACTGATTGCTTGACTAACTCAACCGCTCTCCTGAAAACTTTAGTCTTTTATGATAGCTGCTTGATCTTACTTCCTCCATCCTGTCTTGATTGGTCTTCATGGTAATGGCCAAATCTACTATGTTCTCTACCAACTCAGCCATGCTAATTGGACCATGGACTCAGACAGAACAACCCTCTAGGACAGTAATGGGCAACCTTTTGAGCTTGGTGTGTCAAAATTCAACAAAAACCCAAGCATAACTTGGGTGGTGTGTCACTTTGAGAAAAAAACCATAATTTTGTGATATTCACAGTTTAATAATAAAAATGTATAATTATATAACTTAATTTAATAAATAAAAAACTAATTATTTAACTAATTTGCTTAGTGACTTCTTTGTTCATCTGTCAGTTAGTTTCTTTTGTTGGTCTTGATATTATTTAACTTGTATGGGGTGCTGTGAACTAAGATAAGTGAGGGGGAGGGGTAATTCTTTAACTAACCTGCCTATTAGTGACTTTTTTGTTGCTGAATTTCATTGGCTAAATCTTCAATTGAAGGTTGGTATTTTTGTACACTTCAAGCCCAAGAAAGCACTACTAACTTCATCTGTCAATCTATTTCTTTTGTTGACCTTGATATTATTTAGCACTGAGAATAAGGTCTCACAAAAGTATGTAGAGAGAAAAACTGTGAGTAAAGCCATTGCTATATTTTTCAGGGTGCTAAAAGTGTCTGGTAATCATTTCTAGGCACTCTTCCATTGTATGTGATCCAGAGATCCCCCCTCCCAGTCTTCAGCTGGCCCAGCCCTGCCCCACCTTTCACCTCCCCAGTCAGCTGGCCCAGGGATGCCTCAAGAGCAGCAGCTGCTTCCTGCAAGCCTGCCTGCCTGTGTACACTCCTTCTGCACATGGGCTCCTCCTCCCTGCCTCCATGGAAGCCCCACATGCCCCAGCAGCCTAGCACAACTTGCCCACCTCTTGCCGCTTGCCCCTCATCCCCTGCCCCCAAGGCCAATGCATGGAGCAGACCTCCCCCTGGGCCAGGCTGGGGTATGGCCAAGGCCACGGCTGTGGGCAGGAAGCTCCCCAGGCAGCTTCCAGGCTCTGAGGTGTGCTGAGCCCACATGCATCCGCATGTTATCAAAAATGGCTACATGTATCAGTGCTGACATTCATGTCATAGGTTCACCATCATGGTTCTAGAAGCATCTTGGCTACTTAAGTGACCACAGAAGTGGGAATGTGCCAGATATAGAATGACATGCACTGTCTTAGTTAGGCTATAAACAATCATTAGAAGAATATTGTAGCTATAACAGGGGTTCTGTACTAGTGGGAAATCAGGAACCAAAGTTTTGACAGGTAATTGAGAGAGAGGGAACAGATAAAGAGGAACACCACTTCTTCCCTCCCCCCAACCAGATCTGTCTGGGAAATGGAGTTACATCTGACCAGAGCTGAAGGGTGAGAGAAAATCCCCTTCAATCTCTTTCTTCTTTAGTTGATTATATTTATGATCCCCCTTTAGTACATTTAAGATGTCTGAGTTCTCAGTAAGTTTAAAATATGTATTTATTAGATAAGGGGTTGGGTATAAAAAATTAGGAAAGAGGAAACAGGAAGTCCCTGAACTATCTTCCTCCTATAGTTTTCTTCAGGGTTTTGAGGCTCAAGTCTAGGGGCTAAGTCCCAGATGATCTGAGTATCTTTGTAGGTTCAAGATGATGGTATATCTTTTCACAGAGATATAACTTTGAAGGAATCTTCTGAAGGATAAACTATTGCCTTCCCCAGAGGGAAAGGAGTTTCTATCAAATCACTGTAACACAGATGATTAATCTGGATGTTTTTCTGCTCAAGAAGGGATTTGTAGCTAAGTAGGCTCAGTCAGGATTTTGCTCCTTCCCTCTTCAATTAAAAAAAGGAAAAGCCAGAAATCTCCAACTGTTCCACTCCTTTTCTTAAGTGGATGTTCTATTCCCATCCCCTGTTGGCAGCCAGAGTTCTATCTCTTTTTTTCATGAGATAACCTTGCAAATCCAATCCTTGCATTCACTTCAGCATTTCTCTCTTCCACAGTTCTTTACTTGGGATTCACAGCCCCATAAAGAGTCTATAGATATATTTTAGGAGATTCTTGAATTTGGATAGGAAAACATTACCTTGTTTCAATATATTGGTTTCTTTTATCATGCTATTGATCTTATTCTATATATTTATTTTTATACATGATATAATACCTAAATATAGTGTGTTGTATAATTTATATATAATGGTATATAATCATAAATAGTATATTAAATTACATAAATATTATATAACTATATAATATTTACATATTAGATACTTATTTACTATGAAAAGAATCCAGAGGGTTCACTAGAAATCCAAAAGGGTCCATGATACAAAAAAGGGTTAATAATCTCTACTCAAAAATGTACCCAAGTTATTGATCTGTTTTGTCCTCTGTAAAGAACCTTCTGGTGTTGGGAGCTATCAGGCCATGACACCTTGACAGAGTCACATGTGGTAGCTAAGGAGGCCACCGAGTAACCTGATGGCTCCCAGCATTCTGATCCATAGGGTCATAGTATCCTAGAATCCTAAACTTTAAAGTGTCAGAAGGGACCTGAATAGCCATTTCATTCAAATCTTCATATTACAAATGAGTAACTAAAGGAGAGTAAGTGACTTGACCAAGGTGATAGAGAGAATAAGCATCAGAGGTAAGATTTAAACCCAAGGTCCCTAATCTCAGGGTCAGGGTTCCTGCCACCATGCCATGATGATTCTCTGAGGGCTGAACCAATAATTAGTATCAATTCTAAGACAGAGGGTAGAAGTTTTTTTTTTAAAAATCAGGTTTGGGGATGGCTTCATGAAAGCTCAGAGATAGAGGTGGAGGCTATGTATCATTCACTGACAATGCTAGATACTTTAAAAAGCAGCCTTGATGGTTCTTCTCAGGAAAATAATACATCCTGTTCTTTCCCTGTGGCTTAGCCAATTTGTTACTTCCCCCCATCCACAGGGCATCATTACAAGGAAAAGAGATTGCAATGTTCTAAAGATCCTCTCTCAAGGGCAAGAGCCCCAGCACAGAACTGCCAATGGCAATGGGATTGATGAAGGCAACTCCTCTGTGAGTTCTGATCTCCTGCTGGCACTGAAATGGGTTGGCACACTACAATTCCCAAGGTGTATTGTGCCCTGACAGAGGGAGCTGAGAGACACTCTTGGCTACGAGTTCAACCTTCTAGAGTCAATAAACCCCATAGCGGTCAGCACTAGACCGCTCTGACTTTTGGTTAACAAATGGAATGGAGCTGCCATGGTGAGGAGAAAGAACAATGTGTTTTGACGGATGTAACTAAGAGAGAAGGTAGACAGATTGTGCTGGTCAAAAAGTAGATTAAAGAGAAGGAAGAAAAATGTTGGCCAGACTGCCTTGGCAAGAAGTGGTACCACCCCATGGAGGTTTTCACCAGGGTGACAAATGGGCTGACCAAATGCCTAAGGGCTGCTTGGGTTATGAAAGGCTGGGGACTATTTTCTGGCAAAGCAGTACCATTTTGGGAGCTTACAGAGCCAGACTAGGAACTGTCATTTAGACACCATTTTAAGGCCTGCGAGGCACTTTCTAGATGTAAGGTATGTGTGCTGACCATAGGTTATATTTATGTCCCCATGGGTTACCTAAATGTTGTTCTCAAGGAAGAATGAACAAATTCCTCTGAAATATTACCCCTTCTCTCCAAGGGAGACTTTGATTCCTGCCTGGAGAGGAGTCAAAGATTGGGGCCCCACGGCTGTCTGCTTTGCTCTTTTTTCCTCAGAGAGGGGGCACAAGGCTAGAAATATATCTATCTGTCCACACAAATCTTGTTAGACTAGGGGAAAATTATTTTTGATAATAATAACAATAACTAATATTTATATAGGGCTTAATATGTCCCAGGCACTGTGCTGAGCACTTTACACTTATTATCTCATCTCAGTTCAATTCAATAAACATGTATTAAATCCCTATACCAAGTCAGGCACTGTGCTGAGCTTGGGGATACAAAGAGACAAAAGACGGAGCCGGTTCTTAAGGAGCTTACAAGCTAGTAGAGAAGACAACCTGCAAATAAATACATACATGCAAGCTATATACAGAATAAATAGGAAACAACAGAGGAAAGGCACTGGCATTAAGAATGGTTTCAATGCCCAGTGGAATTGCTCGTTGGCTACTGGAGGAGGGGAGGGAAGGAGCATGATTCATGTAAACATGGAAAAATATTCTTAATTAATTAATTAAACTAAAAAAATACTTGAGATGTTAAAAAAAAAAAAGAATGGTTTCAATGGAGCAACTAGGTGGCTAGTGGATAGAGAGTCAGGACTAGAGATAGGAGTTCCTGGGTTCAAATCTTGTCTCAGATACTTCTTAGCTATATGACTGAGCAAGTCACTTAACCCCGGTTGCCTAGCCCTTACTGCATTTCTGCTGTGGAACCAATAATTATTATCAATTCTAAAACAGAAGGTAAAAGTTTAAAAAAAAACAAGAAGAAGAAAAAGAGTTTGCGATGGCTTCCTTTAGGAGATAGGATTTTAATTGCAACTAGGGGAAGTAGGTGTTATTATTACCCTATTTTACAAATGAGGGAACTGAGGCAAACAAGAGTTGAGTGCTTGCCCAGGGTCACATGGCTAGTTAATATCTGCAGCCAGATTTGAACTTAAGTTTTCCTGAGTCCAGGTTCAGTGCTCTATCCACTGAGCCACCTAGCTACCTTCAGATTCAAGCTGCTTCCCTGGTCACTATCCCTTAAAGATGAATGAGAACCCTGCTTATAGGGTCTGATCCCTTCCCACCAAATGCTAGTTACATAAAAGACCATCCCAAATAGCAAGTAGTAAATAAGTCCATTCACTAAGCAAACATTAGAAAATTTATACAAATAAGACTATACTCAATAAGCATTTATGAAGAGCCTACTGTATACCAGATGTTATGCTAAGTCCTAGAGTTACAAATAAGAAAAGAAAGATAGTCCTTGCCCTCAAGGAGCTTCCCATCTAATGGAGGAAGACAATATCTAAAAGGAAACTAAAAAAGTGGGGATAGGGGTGGGGAGGGGGAAATAAGGGTTGGAGTAGGAGAGGAAGTTACACGGTGCTGGGACATGATAAAGAAACTCAAAGGAGTGCAGCCTGGTGGGAAATGATGACATAGTTGACTGGACCCCTCCTTAAATGCAGGTTTTCAGAGGAGCCCTCAATTGGAGGGGTCCCAGGAGCAGGGAAATACTGATGAGGTGAATCCCAAGACTGATAATGCATATGAGTGATATGAATGCATTTATCTGCTGGAGAGAGATATCCTGGGTCAACCAAGAGTCATCCAAGGGGAAATTCCCCAAAGTCTCTTGCTAGGCAAGTGAGAAACCAAGGACATATCCAAGAGCCAATCCTTTTCTCTCCAAGTCCCCCCCCCCCCCACCAAGAGGTTCTGAAACCACAAGCAAGAAAGAACCCTTTGCTTCAATTTATCATTGTATTTATAATATTTGTATTTATAATAAATTGTACACAATTTATTATTGTAGGGTCAAGTAATGATTCTTTCCGCCAATGAAAAGTCTCATCTAATCAGCATCTATTCCAGTAGCACCACCAGGCTTTGAAACCCATGCGGCACATACGTTATCTTGCCTGACTGTGCCCCCTTCATCCATGCCTCACTTCCCCTCTGCTAATCTTGTTTTGGGAAGTACAGTGCTATGGATATTATCATTTCCTTACTATTAATACTAAGACTATTCCAAGTCAGAAGGGCGGTAAAGACTAGGTAGTTGGGGTTAAATGACTTGCCCAGGGTCACACAGCTAGGAAGGGTCCTGAGACCAGATTTGAATGCAGGTCCTCCCAACTCTAAGCCTGGTGTTCAATTCGCTGTGCTACCTAGCTGCCCCATCTAGTTTTTTCTTGAAGATATAAAATAAGGGGGAAACCACTGCCTCTCTAGGCAGCACTATCACTTCTAATTGTTCCGTTTCCTTTGAATCTATATTTCCATCTTTCTAGTTTCCACCCATCAATCCTGGCTCTGCCCTCTGGGGCCAAATAGAACAAATTTAATCCCTCTTCTGTGTGACAGCCCTTCAAATACTGATCCCCCTGAGTCTTCTCTTCTCCAGGCTAAACATCTTGACTTCCTCCAAGCAATTCTCAAATGGCATGAACTCAAAACTCTGGCATGGACCCAGGTCTCTCCTGACTCCAACACTTGTCCTACTAAATCATGCTGCTTCTTTGAAAGCATGGAGATTGCATTGCAGTTCATTGGTTTTGCTGACTGGCTCGTTTTTTCTCTTTCTTTTAAAATCTTTGTTCCAAAGGGTAGTTCACTGGGTGCAGGAGCTGCGAGAGATCGATTCCTAAATGGAGGTAATCTAAAACCAAAACAAAGGAGGAAACATATTTTCCTTCAAACAAAAGTCATAGATTTCATTTGTTTTTTTTTTCCCCATCGTTTTGAGACAAGTAAGAATTCCGCCCTCAACTTAGAGAGACTCTCACCAAGGACACTCAATGAATCATAGATTCTAGAGCTGGAAGGAGCCTCGGAGATCATGTACGCCAACTCCTCCCCTCATTTTACAGACAAATAAACTTATTTCCTGGAGATCTGCTAGTATGGTTAAGGTAATTTCAACCTCAAGATGGAGAGCCAAAACAAGGCACTCCATCTCCAGGTATCTTTTCTTGACTTGGGATCTCATGACAGCCCATATTAGCAAGTCTGATTGTCGTCTCTATTTTATGGCTTTAAAAACAATCGTCTATAAAAGCCAGGTTGAAAGCATAGATGGACTTCAAATAGAGATCTTGTGACATCTGAGGTCATATAGAAAATCCAGTTATTAGCATGCATGGCATTCCCCTCCTTGACCCCAGAAGGAATGTGTAAATTGTAACTTATGGAATGCAAGAGCCTATTCAAATGTTGCATAAATCTGCCTGGAAGGAAGCGTCAAATGGGATTGCAGCAAAAAGGAAGCCTCAAAGTAGGAGAAACTGAAAATGTTCTGTCCAGCAGTTATTACATATATGTGACTGTTAGCCAACTTGGGCCACTAATGGTTTGGAGAACAATAAATTTCCCAAGAATGCTTTGTTTTTCTAAGTCTTTATATGGGCTGTACCTGGGTGGGGAATCTTTTCTAGACCTCAATTAAACTCATAAGATTATTTCCAGGGTCTGCAAGGGTCATTTTGGCCTAAGTGAAGCCTCTAATGATTTCAGGATCAGAGAAATTAAAGAGCTGGGAACAATAGGAAGTTCATTAGAATTAACTTCCCCTCCCTATCTCTTCTCCTTGATTCTAACACTTTTTCTTTCTTAAGTGCTCTTCCTCTCTATTTCTCCCATTGGATCCTTCTCCAAGTCCCATGCCACAAATATAGTGGCTGAGTTTAACTGAAGATTAACTTCTAATGATTGAATCAATTTTTTAAACTAGCAATGGAAAATAAAGCAAAATTGTTGTTCAGCCATCTTTAATCATATCTGACTCTTTATGACTCCATTTAGGGTTTTCTTGGCAAAGACGCTAGAGTGGTTGCTAGTTCCTTCTCTAGCTCATTTGACAGATGAGGAAACTGAGGCAAATGGGGTTAAATGACTTGTGCAGAGTCAGGTAACTTGTAAGTCCCTGAAGCTGAATTTGAACTCAGTTCTTTCTGACTCCAGGCCTATTATATCTTTCTTCAAGTCCAGTGCCACACATATATTACTTAGTCAAAGTATATAACTGAAGATTACTTTTTACATTTTTAGTGATTGAATCAATTTTTTAAATTAGCAATAGGAAATAAAGTAAAATTGTTGTTCTATCATCTTCAGTCATGTCTGATTCTTTATGACTCCATTTAGGGTTTTCTTTTTTTTTTTTATCTGAATTAGTTTAATTAGTCAATTTAGAACATTATTCCTTGGTTACAATAATCACATTATTTCCCTCCCTCCCCTCCACCCACCCTTCCTGCAGCCAACACACAATTTCATTGGCTATTACTTGTGTCCTTGATCAGAACCCATTTCCATGTTGTTGGTGTTTGCACTAGGATGTTCATTTAGAGTCTACCTCCCTAGCCATTTCCCCTTGACCCATGTATTCAAGCCATTGTTTTTCTTCTGTGTTTCTACTCCCATTTAGGGTTTTCTTTACAAAGATGCTGGTGTTGCTTGCCATTTCATTCTCCAGCTCTTTTCACAGATGAGGAAACTGAGGCAAATGGGGTTAAATGACTTGTGCAGAATCAGGTAGCTTGTAAGAGCCTGAGGCTGAATTTGAACTCAGGTCTTCCTGACTTCAGGCCTATTATATCTTTCTCCAAGTCCAGTGCCATAGATATATTACTTAGTCAATGTATATAATTTTTTATTTTAATGATGATTGAATCAATTTTTAAAATTAAGAACAAGAAATAAGGTAAAATTAACTTTTATATTGCTCTCCCTAAAGGGAATAAAAATCCTATATTGTTTTTAGGGGGTTCAGCTATTTTTTTAGAACTCCCAGTGTGGAAACTTCCTCCAACAATGCAGATGGAAGATTGTTCTATAACGTGGTCTTGGAGAGTTAATTAAATGATATAAATTTAAGTGACTTAAAGTGGGAAATTTAAGTGCCTTGCCAACAGTCATGCAATTAGTACATATCAGCAGCAGGATGTGAAACCCAGTCTTCCTTCTATCATTCCATGTTTTTTTTTCTTTATTGAAATTAATTCTACACATTCAATTCAGCAACTTAGAGTCATTGATTAAGTGTCAATTATGTGATTAAGTGTCTATTATGTACAAGACCGGGCAGCAACAACAAATGTGGAAGACCCTGAGGACCCAAGGAAAAAAGGAAACAATCTGTCCTTCAAGAACATTCTTTTCTACTGTTTTGTGTCTTTTATGGTACTTGAACTCAAAGGGAACAAGCATTTTTAAAATTCCTGCTAGGTGTCAGGCACTGTCTTTCTTTTACAAATATATCATTTGATTCTCACAACTACCCTGGGAAGTGGGTGTTATTATTATCTCCACTTTGTAGTTGAGGAAACTGAGGCAAACAGAGGTGAAGTGACTTGTCTAGAGTCACATAGCGAGGGAGTGTCTGAGCCTGGATTTGAACTCGGGAAGATGAGTCTTCCTAACTCTAGCTCCACAACTATCTGCTACAGCAACCTAGTTGCCTCAAAGTCTCATAAAGAGATTTTACAGACCATCTCCCTTAGCCCTCACCTTTGAGGGGTGGGGAAAGGCTCAGAGAAATGAAAACCTTTGACCAAAGTCATCCAGACATAAGAGGCAGAGCCGGAATCCAAATTCAGTTCTTCTGACTCTAATTCTGCTTTTCTATTACATCCCTCTCATCCCTACCATGCTCTTCTCTGTTGCCCTCTTGGCAATCTTCCCATTCCCATCCCTGGAGAAGAGCATCCCATTTCTTTCAACCAGGTGTCATCACTGGAAGAAGGGCGAAAAGATGGTGATAGTGGTCTGCAAAGCAAATGGATCTTTAAATGCCTTGAATTATTAAGGAACAGAAGAGAAGAGAGGCAATGATCATCATGTACCCACACAGGAAAATAGTAGCCCTAATTCAAATTTCAGCTCAAGCTGGCAGGCCAGAACTCAAGGAAGGTCAGTTTGTGGCTGGTTGGGCCAGGTTATGTCGCATCCCAAGTTTTATTGGCCCATCGGCCAAGAGAACACTGCCCCAGGAGTCAGGATTCCTGAGATCTTTCTCTGGCATTAGTTCACTGTGCAACCCCAAGTCACTCTTCTTTAAGTCTCTGTTTCCTCATCTGAACAATGATGGAAGCAGCATGGAGCAAGGCGATTGGGTAAGATCAGGGATTTTTCATTTTTGTACATGTCATGGACCCCTTTTGGCATCTGAGAAGTCCAGTGAAGCCTTCCCAGAGTACACTTATTAAATACATAAAATAAGCCATGTAAGATTGCAAAAGAAAGCAATTACACTGAAGTATAGCTATGAAAATATTCAATCAATCCATGGATCCCCACGAAACTTCTCCAGGACCGCTTAAGAACTGCAGGATAGAGACCTCATTTAGCACTAAATTAAATATACAGGGAAACTCAAAATCATAATTAAGGTGGAAGTCTTTACTCCAGGACACTGAAATTTAGCAGACTCAGATAACATTTGGCAGTTCATTGGTGCAGTGGATAAAGAGCTGGCCCTGAAGTCAGGCAGACCTGAGTTCAAATTTGGCTCTAAACATAGCTGTATGACCCTGTTTGCCTCCATTTCCTCCTCTATAAAATGAACTTGAGAAAGAAATGGCAAACCACTCCTGTATCTTTGCCACCAAAATAAAAAATGAAGGGGCAGCTGAGTAGCTCAGTGAATTGGGAGCCAGACCCAGAGGTGGGAAGTCCTGGGTTCAAATCTGGCCTGAGACACTTCCTAGCTGTATGACCCTGGGCAAGTCACTTAATCCCTGTTGCCTAGCCTTTATTGATTTTCTGCTATTGATTCTAGGACAGAAGTTGAGGGTTTTTTTAAAAAGAACCCAAATGGAGTCCAAAAGAGTCAGACATGGCTGAAAAAATTGAACAACAGCAAAAATAGCATTTGCAGTCCTTAATCTGCAGCACAGAATCAAGAGTTAACTACCTAATAAGTAAAAAATAGAGCTAACAGACGGATTTCCCTTTTACCTCCTAAACAGGTTGGCTCTGACCCTCCCTTCACTCCCAAAGCTTTGCAGTGTCATAGACCCAGGCTTAGGGCTGGAGGAGAATTTAGGGGTCATTTGGTCAAACTCCTTTTTACAGACAGGGAAACTGAGACCCAGAAAAGTTGGGGTGACTTTCCCAGGATCACATAGGAAACAAATAGCTGGCTTATAATCTGAACTCGAGCCCTCCAGAACCAACATCCTTTTTGCCACGCCGTGATTCCTCGCCACCCCTACGGAATGGTGTGCCAGGGTCTTCCCTACAACTTCAGCAGAGAGAACATTTGCCCACAGAACTCAATCCTGGCATCTCTTGACAAGCAATCGACACTGGGAGCAGCCAAACCAAATGATGGGGCTGAGTTTTCACAGTGCCCAGAGTAGCCTGTGTGCTGGCAGACAACTCTAGGTGTGCGGTTCCCTGGGATCAGCAGAAGAGAGCAGAAGAAGAATTTGTAGCAAGCCTTGGAGAAACTGAATCCAATTTTTGGATACAAATTTGAAGGCTGACTCCTCTGGCCCGGCTCCTTGTTCACTGAAGCAAAGGCAGGGAAACATTTCCCCAGCGCTGCATCCAAAGGTCTGCTAATTCCCTGACGCCGCTGAGGGTAATGATGCTGTACGGCTGAGTGGAGAGGAGCTACCCTCCCTGTTGGGCGAACCAGCCAAGTGGGAGGAAGGAGTGGCCTTCCTGATGGAGGCTTGGCAAAGAGCTCAGCCTCCAGAGGGTCAATGGCCCTCAGCCTGGCAGGGTAGACAGAAATAGGAGACCTGAGCGCAGAAGAAAGCCCTGGGTTCAAGTTAACAAGCTTCTAGTCATTTCTCTGGGTCCCAAGCCCTTTGTCATTAAAATGATACCTCTAAAATGTGTTAACTCCCCATCTTGGATTCCTAGATTTAGATTAGGATGAGAGGATCATTGCTTTAAAACTGGATGGGACTTTAAAGAGAAGCTGGGCGGTATGGCATAAGAGATAGAGTATGAGGGCAGCTGGGTAGTTCAGTGGATTGAGAGCCAGGCCTAGAGATGGGAGGTCCTGGGTTCAAATCTGGATTCAGACACTTCTCAGCTGTGTGACCCTGGGCAAGTCACTTAGCCCCCATTATCTAGCCCTTACTGCTCTTCTGTCTTGGAGCCAATGCACAGTATTGATTCCAAGACAGAAGGTAAGGGTTTAAAAAAAAAAAGAGATAGAGTATGGGGCTTGAGTTTAGGAAGTTGTTTCAGTCATGTCTTGACTCAGTGTGTCCTCGTTAGGAGTTTTCTTGGCAGAGATACTGGAGTGGGTTTGCCATTTCCTTCTTCAGCTCATTTGACAGATGAGGAAACTGAGGCAAATAGGGTGAAGTGACTTGCCCAGGGTCACACAACAAAG